>NC_135500.1:59265328-59543091 GCF_052857255.1 Amblyomma americanum
CTTTCACGCGCTTGCGTTGCCGGGTTCCCCTTCTAAATTTCTACCTTCACAGATCTGGCCTGGCAGCTTCCCCACTGTGCCCTTTTTGTGCCGAACCTGAGACCATAGATCACTTCCTGCTGTTCTGCCGCCGCTTTTCTCATTTGAGGAAGCGTCTTTTGCAAATTCCATTTCATCAACTGGGCTTGCCTGTGTCTTCCGCGGTTGTTCTTTCCATTGGCGCTTCTTTGCTTGGACGAAGCGACAGGAGTGTGCGCTCTGCTGTGCAAAATTTTCTTCAAGAAACGCAGCGACTCCCATTCTAATTTCTTTTTCCCGCCCTCAGTCAGTACGACATTGCAACATTACAGCCATTGTGTACTATTATGCACATTCTTGAGTATTTTATCTCAGCACTGGTGGCACCCCTTCAAGAAATAAACAATAATGTGTGAGCGGGACGTTTGGCAGGCAACGCTGTGCCCTGCATTGCGTTGAATAAAAGTAGGAAGCCTTAAGAACTTTTGAATGGCAAATTGCTCATGAACACAATACGCTGTCGAATATTCTTTGCATTTTAATGGACCGCAGTTGGGTAACACGCCGCCGTAAAGCCGTAATTTTGATGCGTCTCTGCCGCACGACTGTCTTGCTTTGGAGCATCAGTAGATGCTTTAATGTCAATCCAGCATTCCTCTGTTTTCGATCCATCTGGTATTACGCCAATGTAATGAAGTATGAAACAATATTTATTGCACATGAAAACGCTTTGTAGGATCTTAGGCATTGCGAAAGCTTCGTATTTGCAGAACTTGCTTTCATTAAGAATGGCTTTGGTGTTTCATTGTTACTTTCGTATTCCACTAAAATTAATTTTTCACCTATTTTACGTACTTTTAGTGCAGAAAACGTAACGATAATCTTTGCCGTTACATAACAGTCCTCGGTCGTAGCCTACCGATGTGCCATAGAAGTTTACCCCTTATGGTCAGCCACCCTAACACATACATACAGGTAATTTTTACAGTGATTCATTAATTTACCGTGCTAAGGGTGTAAAACAAATGCATACATTTTTCTGAAAGGTGATCGTAACAGTGAATGCGTGAGGCTCGGAGCCAGTGTCCTCGCTAGTGCATGCTTCACGCGCACTGCGATGACTTTTTATGTCGTTATGTCGATTGTACTTTCAGGACTGTTGGCGGCGATCCACGCGCTTTATCCGCTGTCGTCATGGTCATGTACATGCAGAGCTCTGGCGACGCGCTCGGCGATTTTATTCTCAGCAGTCACAAGTTTAGCTTGTAGCCTCTAAAATCTTTATCAAGTTTTTTTTTTTAAATGTAGGAAATCGCTTGTCTACCTCATATGAGTCACCAATCACGCACTAACCTCCAGTGGACCCTCGAGAAGCTCTACCCATGACCTCCCCTACACCAACTACCTACCTTTACCCTCCAGAACCCCGCGCAGCAGCACAGCTAGAAAGTGACGACGAAATCATAATTAAAGACGCAGTGGGAAAGCCATGAATGTAAAAGAGAAATGTACAACCACTGCTGCTGACGCGTATTGGTCGCATCACGTGGTAGGATGTAGCTCCAGTGCAATTTCTTCTCATTCTCCTTTTCAGCATCTGTCAAAAAACCTCGTTGTTCCGTTCTAAGACACATTTAGTTCTTGTTAGAATTGGCTGTAATACCGTTACAAATGTGTGGCTCGGCAGAGCCACTATTTTTTATTTTACTTTGAAATGCTTCACTATAAATTCTCTTGGTCAAACCATATCACGTGAACCATATCATGCTCTTTTTTTTACAGTGCACGATAATTGTAAGATACAAAGGGGCTGAACTGGGCAAGTTATTAGATACTTCTGAAAAGGCAGCGCACAAGCAACAGGACAGTATATACCCTTATGACCATTGGGAATTTCTTCACGCATTGTCGAAGCGGCATAATCGTTTGAGCATCCGCCTCGCACGCGGGAGGTGCGGGATTCGATCACCTGTGCAGCCGAGCACATACCGGTGACAAAACGGGTGCCGGTATTCCCCTGACCTGATGCCCGGCTTCTTTCAGTTAATATGCGCAGTAAATGTGTCTTTGACCCAAACTTGAGTCGACGAAAAACCTTGTGCCATAGCGCTTATGCTGCTGTGCCTTGAAAATCATAATCATTATCCGAGTTCCTTCACCCGGTAATTTTCTCCAGCAATTATCGCTGCCCTTGACAAGCACTATGTGGTTGGTTCAAGTACAAATTATATTCTTCCTTATGGCAGGCACGAGGCTACAAAAAAGCACTAATATTTGCCCATTGTAACACGTGAATTAAGGATGTCCTGCTTCCTTTATACGAAATTGACACAGCGGCAGCCCTGTGGGACTCACCACCGTGAGGCACAGTGAAGGGTTACTGCCCTGATACAGCGTGCCTCCTAATATACCTGCAATGTCCCGCGTCTGTGCAGCTACCAGGACGAGCACGTGGGGCTATTTGCCTTCTACCTACACAGTACAGCGACGAAGACGAGGCAGAGGGTGCGCATCTTGGTTCGGGGCGCAACGCGCTGGGTACCCGTCGTTCATCCCTGTAGATACTCCACCTCTCAATCCGTTACAAGTGGCTGCGGTTTCGGGCTCCCGACCAGCAAAACCATCCTGGACCGTCGCACCCGCAAGTTGCAAGAGACGGGAATCTCTACTATGATCACACCGGACCAAGTGCCAACAGCCTCAGTGCCTTCCGTAGTCTGGTTGGCCCAACCACCAACGTCATCTACCCATTTACAGCGGCACTGATGATCAAGATGTTGAAGATCGATTGGATCGTACGAGCTTGTATACGCATGACAAATGGGATGATGTACTCAAACTCAATAATGAGATTTTTTATTTAGCTCAAGTCGCCAAGCTTTGGTACACAAACAATGAAGCAGACCTACCTAACTGGACAGCCTTGAAGACACGGTTCACGGATGCGTTCGGTCGCCCGGCGGTACACAAGCTTTGTGCAGAGCACCAACGTGCATAGCAACAGGGCGAGACATTTACGAGCTATATCGAGGATGTAGTTGAGCATTGTAGTCCTGTGAATGTGAGAAAATTGTTAGAAAAATAGTGAGAAAATTGGGCATATTCTCGAGGGAACTGACGAATGCGCATTCCAGATGCTGTTGGTCAAGGATCCCCAAGTTTTCACTGATGTGATTGCTCTGTGGCAAAGTTTCGACCACCTCCGACGAGAAGACATATTAACGCGACAGCGCTAAGGAGCTCGTGTCGCAGAAAAGCCGGTGTCGTCGGCGTCGACGTCTTTGGCCGTGAGCGAAAAATGGCGCATCTCGGTGGACACCTGAACCGTTCAGTAAGGAAACGGATTTTAACGCGACAGCGTTAAGGATTGATGGATTGATTGATTGATTGTTGATGATGGATGGATGGATGGATGAATCGATCGATCGATCGATCGATCGATTGATTGATTGATCTATCGATTTTTCCTTCCCTTGCGGCGCGATACGGGTGTCCAGCGAGAAATGTGAGACAGGCGTCAGTTCCTTTCCTTAAAAGCAATTCTTCATTTCATTTACCTTCTCTTACGGCCCGGTTCGGTTGTCCGCCGAGATATGTGAGACAGGCGTCCTTTCTTTAAAGGGGCTATGCAATGAATAAAAAGTCGCTTGTAAATGTTTTCAATGCCTAGAAATGATGCTAAGAAGAAGTCACAACAAGTAATATTCTTCGGAACAGAGCCGGCAAATTATTATGAATTTTTAAAAATCGTGTTTAAATGCCGCGGGCCGATTGCCGGGCTCGTAGTGACCGATTTTGAAACTAAAATCGTGAGGAAAAACGTCACTATACCCATGACGTCGCCAGGCCACCACACGCTGTCATTCGCTGGAGCCACGGCAGCCACGCCAGCCACGACGTCACGGGCATACTTCCTGTATCCGTGAAAATCGTCTGCTCGTGCCGACGCGCGACCCTCTCGCGCAAGCGCGAGCCAGGGCATTGCCTTCGCCATATGGTTTCAATTTTCCTCTGCCGCCTCCTTCGGTCGGGAGTTCTGGAGCCACTCGCAGTGGCTCGCCGAGTCGCGACTGTCGTCGCTGGCGTTCAGCCGTTACGGCGTGAACGCATAGTGCTCGATGGCCATCGCGGCCGTAAGAGCGAGCAGTAGCGCCTCGAGGTCTGGGTCCATTACTGCTAACTACAACAGACGACAAGCAAAGAAACCCGACGCGCGCCGCAATCATGCTGCCGACGCGGCTGCTCGGGCTGCTAGAAGCGACAGCCGAAAGTTGCAAAAGGAACGTCAGCGTATGACGTATTCATGGGCGGGGCTCAGTCCCAGATCGGTTTTCTTTATTTTTGTCTGGTGCCCTGCGTGTACGTGTTGAGGGGGGAGCGGTGAAGCATAATTTTTAATCGCCTATATCTTCGGTGTTATTGATGCTAGCTTAAAAATTCTTGCGTTGGGGTGACGAGTGATGAAATTCCCATCTCTCGTCTGTTTTACGTAATCTCAATAATTTATTGCATATTCCCTTTATATTGTTCAACAGGCCACGCGTCGCACCGAACGGGCAATGGTGTTCCGTGTACTCCTCGGCAACATTGCGACAGGCTGTCGCGTCTCACTCTTGAAGACGAAGCTTAAGCGTTCTCCAATTTTTTTACTCGGCAACCAGATGAGGCCCTGTCCAGTTTGACTACCTGTATCGACTCCTCGTCACTCCGTCACATAGAAGTATTTGTGTGTGAAGAGGTCACAGAACAGCTCTACTTCGTCCCCCGCTCCCAGGAATCATATCCGTTAACTCCCATAATTCGCAATGTCATTTGGGATCAATTCGCCGATGCTGTTCCTGGTGTTTGTCAGCTAAGTCCTGTGGCTGCGCTATTTACGTATTCCAAAGCTGTCTCTCAGACTCCATGCCGTCTTGCCTCCTATTGTACACCGGCCTCCCGGAAGCTAGCTGTACCACCCGTTGTGCCACCTGCCCCAGCCGTCAGTCCATGACACACTCCATACAAGCGTCCTTGGTGCTTCGCATGTGGCATCCCCGGCCATATAGCTCGCCACAGCTGACGCCGCACATTTCCGCCTGGCTGTCCTCTGTAAACTCACAGTGCTCCCCATTCTTCCTAGCCTTCCAGCACATCGCCGCCTTCATTCGACTCTTACCCCCCGCTCTGTACCACACGACGGTCCCGTTCACTGCGTCGTCGCTCGCTTTCTGCGATGAGCTGCCGGCATAGCCCTCCACCGATGCAAAACCGTTAGCCGCAGCTCCTGAGGCAAGTGCTGCGCTTCTGTTGACACGTGCAAGTCCTTCTTCATCGCCCGCTATAGTGCTGATGCTTGCGTTGAAGCTGTCTCCACTCATGCCCTTGCTTATACCGGCGCCGACATTTCGGCCACCTTTGGTCGTCTTTGCCGTTCGCTGCGTAAGGTAACTACTCCGCGCTCTGGCGCCTCTCTTTGTACTGCAACAGCGCACCAAGTCAAGCTGTTAGCCGTGTGAACAGCTCGTGTCTTCATTCATGACGTGCTGTGTATTGTAGGATTTGTTGTGCTGCCCTCTTGCGCCTATGACGTCATCCTATGTTTAGGTTTCTTGTCTGGGCACCTCGCCGTTACTGAATTCGCGGGCGCCGAAGTTGAGTTTTCTACTTTGCTCGAGCGGCCCTTGGACGCCGCGGCGCCTGTCTGTGGGAAGCTATGCGTCGCGGAGCACAGTGACGCGCCTGCGCGCTCTGCTGGCGTCGTCACCATGGTCTGTGACTGTGTATCCGATCCTGCCGTCCTGTTCATAATTAATTTATGCCACCCTACAAAATCATCTTTGCAGGGTGAAGTTGTGGTTATTAAATTTTTTCACACTACATGAAATTAACAAAGCACAGGTTTTCACGTGAATTCTTTGCGAAGTCTATAATTTTCGTAAACTTTGCAAGCAACATGTAATAGAAGCAAACCTCTTGCGGTCAAATAAAATATTAATACCACATAATATCTTGCGACTCTATAAACCGGAAAGTTCTCTAGACATTTTTCTGTCCTGTAATAGCCTTGTCGTTCGTGGACTGTTTACCTAGGCAGTTTCAAAAACTTCCATAAAACAGCGCGACAGACGGGACAGAGAAGGGACACAACACAGAGCGCTGACAAATAAAAGGGCCCTTTTTACGAGAAATGAAGTTCGACATAGCAATTCTTTGGTGAGTTGGTGCTCAAGGTGATTCATAATAACAGCGCTGTTGTTATGGATCACCCTGAACACCAGCTCCCCCTAGAAATGGTATTGTCAAAAAGTTATCCTTGTCGCTATTTTACGCCTCCTTTAACCGGAGTTTTGCTGTGTAAGTTTTGTGAATCTGTTTAGAGTATTTGTTGCGCCCGGTAATAATGCGTTTCTGTAACGTATTTCTCCAAATATAGTTGAACCTGGCCGGTCTCAGATAGGTAAGAATATTAATTATTATCGATGTCTCTTAGGGATAATTCTGTCTTTGTTGTCTCCAACAGCCTTTGTGCATTTCTTTCGACTGCGCAGAAAGCACTGAGAGACTGTAAGTATTTTTCTATGGCTTGCCTTATAAGCATATACTAAATGCATCACCCGCGAAACAAGCAAGACGTAAATACTGCATCAAAGGCTGAAGGAGCGCAGCTAAGCTGAATATCATACATGAAATTCAAATCTGTTGAGAGGGCTTACCTTCTGTCTTAAAAGATCCCAAGAAAGTGGGTGCATTTCAGACTGTGCTTCTGTGAATTGTAAATATTAGTTACAGAAAAAATGTCGCCCCTTCGTTCTTTCAAAGAGTGCATTACCAGGTTAAATGTGGCGATTACGAGATACAAATTCTTGTATTCAGTGCGGAATGCTTTTAGGGAACTGATCAGTTCCAGGTCGTTCTGTGAACTGGAAAAGCAGTATGATGAATGACGGGGCGTTCACGGTTATTGGTAGCAAAGTAGCGGCCAATGCTGCAATTTTATGCAAATAAATGTCGTCCGTGTGGAAGAGATAACTTGTAGCTTCCAGTTACTTAAATGTATTCCTATCGACCTGCTGTTGCTAAACCTTTATGACGCTTTTTAAACACTTTCTTAGATTGCGATTTAACAGTATTTTCTCAGTCGCTTCTACCTGCCACACTCTTTTGTTTCTGCCTCCTTTCGCTTCTTTCATATTGCAAAGGGGCGCTTTTTTTGCTTACTAGCAAACGCAGCAAATATGTTTTGAAAACACGTCTTCCATAAATTTTTTGTATATTTACCGCTAATACTAATAACAAGTTTATTTCTGAGTTTCTAGCTTCATGACCAAATAAAAAAAAATGGTTTTACAATGCATAGGCAGCTCATTTCACTAATCATAGTATTTTAATAGTGCCATTTCTGGGTATTTTTATAGAATGTAAGAAATTTATATCATGCAGTGTGAAAAATACCGATGATTTCTTTCATTCGAAAGCATTCACATTGGACTTCTCAGGCTTGCGCGTACTGTTTATTCAGAAAAATGTTTACGCTGAATTGAAATGATAAACAGCGCCTGAAAGGGTTATGAAAAACATCTACAGCCCATTTGGGGATCATGAGATTTAGTTAGCCGTGACTTAAGCCATGCTTGGGTTCCCATTTTCGTTTTTATTGCAATATTATGAATACCAGTCTGTATTTTGTCGGCACACTTCACTGCAGATGCTATAGCACTTACTCGACAGCAACGCTAAGACAATGATGACAAGTGCTGATCGCAAAGCGGTATGTTATGTGATGAATCACAAACGACGAGAGATGAAATAGGAAAAATGCCATGTTTCCAAGGTGTTTCATTCTTCTCTGTTCCTGCGTTTTTTGTACGCCCGTGATGTCAGTAAATGGTATTATGAGGTTTGAACGTCTCAAAGCGACCCGGGCCATGATGTCAGTATATGTGCGAGTAGAGTACGTTTATTAGTGGGAGTGGTAAATATTCCCACAAAAAGTTGGCTGCGCATAGGAAGGCTCGTCTTTTGTTGGCTGCGCATAGGGAGGCTCGTTCTTTGACAAAACCCGTAAACAACTGAACATATTGTTTCTTCGGAAGGCGGTCGATCTTTATCGTAGCCTGTCTCAGGCATGGCGGTGCCTCGGCTGTGCTGGTGTGAAGCATTGATCCCGCTCCCCTGTTTTAAAGGGTTTATCTCTTACGGTCGTCCTCTTGCACGGAGAGTCCATAGTTGCAGTTGAAAAGCTCTGCTCTTATGGCGACAAAACGAAACACCACCATTTGCCACCGGCTCTTCGATTTTATTCGAGGCAGTAAATTTAACACCAAATTTTACTGTAACAATGGCCGCCGCTGCTTTTAAGTAACAACAGCGGCGAATGGTGCTCAAGTCAAGTAGCCTACCTTTTCGCCCTGTGTACTGCGGTGTCAATTAAATGTTGAAAGGTGCTTGTTTTCTCTACCTTTATTTCTACGCGTTCTATACTGTTTTAAACATAAATTTAGCAACTTCTTTAAAAATAACCACCGTATTTCTGACAGCCAATGTCTGATGCGGCTTCCTTGCGATGCAGACCAATGTTTACTGTTTGCTTACAGCTCAGACCAACTTTAAAATATTGAGTAAAGATGGTTACAGTGCTGTTGTATGCGACATCAAATTCCTTCCATTTAGCGCACTTGACAGGACGATAGAAAAAACACGTACACGGGGGCTGGTTTTTTGTGTTCTGTCTACTGTCCTGTCCTACGCGCAAAATGCAATGAATATGATGTCAGCCTACAAACCAGCCCAAGAGTTGACGTTTTTGTTGGACGCATTACAGAGCTTTCTGCGGCGCGGAGTGTTCCCAGCTAACAAAATAGTCATATCAGATTTGAAGACTAGTTCGTGTTAATGAATATATTTGTCATGCATTCGAAGGTGCTGAATAGAAACCCTTTCTTTCGAACCTTATTTGAAGCTCTGATAGCTTTGATGGTATTTCATTCGTTGCAGTCAGTTCCCCGCTTTTTCCAGTGTCTGATAACTAACTGCCTTTTCCTTTTTGCCTGCTTAAATAAATGCTGCTTTTTGACGGCGATCGCAGACGAAGTTCTACGATTCAAAAAACGTGGATTTGCTCCACCATACCAGCTTATTTTAGGCTGACGTAATTGTGGCTTTAATCAGTGCAATATACACGATCCGGCATGCATAAGTCGTCCGAAACGTGTTCATCATATTCAGTTTTCCCTGGCAGACTTTTGTGACTCTTTTAGAACCATGCCATTGCTAAAATAACATTCAAATTTTTGGATTCTTCAACTTTGAATAACTTCCCTTGAAATTCTCTCGACTCACGCCGTTGATTCTGATGAAGTGTTGCCTAACTAGACAGCGTGCTCTCGAGCATTAATAGGCATGAATTGCTTGCTGAACGTAAAAGCGCAAAAAACAAGGACGAGAATAAGACACACAACACGAGCGCTCACTTCCAACTGATCTTTATTACATGCAAGAAACAGATTTTTATACTCTTGATAATGCCTGCAAGGCATTACTAGAGAGTAGTGAAAGATATATGAGTCATCGAGCGTCACACTTGAATGATAAAAGATTGGACATTTTTTTTTGTGAGAGCAGAATTGACGGAGCACTTACACAGTCATCCCCAGCTCGCGCTATCTCCAACGCCTCAACAATTTCGCGCGTAATTTGACATTTGTTCCCATAAAGGATTTTGCACTTGTGAAAAAGAGGACGACAACCCTCTTTATCTTCTTTTCCTTTGCTTTTGCATTTTAGGCAACGAATGCTCATGTGCCCCACTTTTTTATTGTTCACAACATAGTCATGCTCCCCCAATCGCTCATTTATGCATCTTCCCGTTTGTCCTATATAATATTTACCACAGGATAATGACACTTTGTCGACAGCACCTTTCGTGCATCTCGCGAACGGCTTTTGATGTCTGATCGTGTAACCAGTTTTTCTTGGGCTTTCTGATGTGCTAAGCTTGCATAGTGAACTCAGCTTATTTGGGGCAGAGAACAACACGCCAACGTTTACCCTGTTGCCAATTTTTTTAAGACTGTGCGAAAGCTTATGTTTATAAGGAATGACTGCAAATTTCTTATCGACTTTTGTCTTTTCCTGAGACTTGGCTTCCCATTTTTCGTTTTTGATAAGTCCTTCCGCCACAGAAACCAGCACGTGCAACGGATAACCCACTTCCTGCAACTGTGGTGGAAGGACTTCTCTAAAAGGAAAAATGGGAATTTTCCCATGCATCGGGCCTACGTCTTTAAGTATGTTCCCTTTTCGTTTTTCGTCTTTTTCTTTCTCGGCTGTCGCCCTCTTTCATAGCCTGTTGCGAAACGTCCAACTCAGAACTAATTAGCTCAGTTCTTCGGATTTGCCCCAAAAGCCTCTCTAGTTGGAGAAATATGGGCTTTCTATGATGTGCGCTATGTTCAGGCGTCATCCAGGTACAATCCCGGTAGAGGGTTCTGGTTCAAGAACAACCATCACTGGCGCTTCACCTCTGGGGGTGCAAAATATTATTCATTACTTGGAATGAGAGCTGCAAATAAGCTTTCTTGTAAAGATAAGCATCGCTTACGAAGATTTTTAAACTCACAGATTTTCGCTTCAAGTGAATGTAGATAGCGTCGAAGTGATCTAGAGGTCGGGGGCTCTCATAAGGTGTGAAGGTCTCACCGCTATCCTTTCCGCGTCTTCGCCTCGAGTAGAAGGAAGGATGTGCATTCGGGAATGACGCGAGTCTTGCCAAGAGCTGTGCGCACGAAGTGTGGGAGTCGCTGAAGCAGTTAGTCTTCTCTAAAACACAACTGGGACGAAGGTTCGAGAACAAAATTAAAGTTATAGCACTTTCGTGAAAGGTTTTTGCACTATTTAGTTCGAAGGGCAGCTTTGGAAACCGTGACAACGCGTTAAGAAGAAAAACCTAATTATGAGCGTCTACGTCCCCGTTATCATATAACTTTGCACATTACTGCGCGTTAGTCTTCCAGGAAATGGTTCGAACGAATGGCTTTTCAACTGAATTTTGCACTCACCACAGTAGCACCCAGCTGATGGAAAATATTCATAAATATTTTACGACACGACGAAATATTCGTATTTAAATATTTCCTGCGACAATTTTACTCCGGCTTTGTCCAACTTACAGCTAGGCGCTCAATAAGCACGCTACAAGACACCTGCGTCAAGCAGTACCCCCAAGAAACTCAAAACGTGTTCAGAAGTATCTGCCAAGTAACCATGGAGTACTAGACACTCCTTCAAAGAAGCAAGCTTCACCAGGTTGGACATTTACCTTATGAACTTTCTTACGATGTTGCCTGTAGAGTACGTTTTTCTCATATTCCCATTTTAGCTACCTTGAAAAGAAACATTGCGCATGACTACTTCGTTTATCTCTGGCCCTTTACGGGTAGGCCCTATAACCTCCAAACTGCGGGAAGAAGTTTACGCATTGATGTCACCATAGTTTTCACCACTTGAGAAACTGAGAGTATGTTCTTTAATACTCATGATATTTCAGTTTTTGCAACCTATTCGAGACTACCACCAAGATATTCAGCTATGCCTTCTCATTCAACCTTGTTAATTGAATGAAAACACAAATGTCACAATACTGTCTATTTCTGCTGCTGCAGAATAAATGCTAGTTTATCAGAGCTCTCATACCGACTGCATGGTTCACTGAAATTACGTTCGGCCGCAAAGCTAAATGCGACCAGGCGCCATTCGAGGGAGGAAAAATGCGAAAACTACCCTAGAGCCAAGTGATTTCAAAGTTATTCTTGAAGTACACTACGGTATATCTCAAAGCTCGCATGAAACTTCGGGGGGATTAAATCCTACACCTGCGTGATATCGGGCCATTACGCCACGTTCATTGACTGGGCCTGAGTTACCTCCTGTCCCGCAGGATAGGGAAAGGTCAAGTCGAAGGGAAGTTCGCCACCCTCATGACTTGCGCCTTCTGCGTCCTGCTATGTCTCGTCGCCATCGGACTGGTCATGGTGTACCTGCATGCAGGTGAGCTTTGGATCGTTCGAAGCTGGAAGACATGTGAAAGCCGCACTAGCGTTCAAAGACACAAGTGCTTTGTCTGAGCCTTCCTTCTTATATACTTGCTAATGCTTTTGATTTTATGTGGTTTAACGTCTAAAAAGCGACTCAAATATGAGAAACGCCTAAGTGGAAGGCTCCGGCTAATTTAGACCAGCTGTAGTTACCTCCTTTAACGTGCACTGGCATCCCACAGTGTAGCAGTTCGTCTCTATGGCAATGTGAACGAAACGGTCGGAATTGAACCCCCGTATTTCAAGTGAGCTGCCGACCTTCATAACCACTGAGCCATCACGGCCGCACTTTGCAACGTGAATCGATAATATCTGACAAAGACAACTGCTGTCGCGCTTCTTTCGGGGGGTTTTCGTATGTGCCCTAGAGCGGAAATCTTATTGTTAAAGGTGATAAAAAATTTCATTTAACCTCTTAAATTTAACTTGTCATGCAGTTCGATGATTCGATCAATCAGTCTCCTTGAGCCTACCTAGAACCCAGAATGAAGGCCGAAAAAAATTTTGCCACGAGGTATATGTGAAATCCAAAGTTTTTAGATAAAGGCAGTTGGAAAACATCCGTGGCGCGTCAAGGAGCGGCACGGACTCATGTGATCGCCGCCTAGGCGGTGGCGCTGCGGTCGCTTTAGGTTGGCCACTTCGTCTGCTTTTCTGAGGAGCGCAGCGGACGGTAGCTCGCGTGCGTACAAAAACGTATTTAAGGAACACTAACGTAGTTTTCGCCTGGATCTATATTTGTATTAGTGAAACAATACGAATATTACATTTAAGACCAAAAATTTAGCAGCACACGTTGAAGAAGCATTAGCAAACGCCTGCTCGTCTCGTTGTGACTTCCTAGCTATGCAAACTTTCAAGGAGCCGATATAGTGAGGGAATGCTGTGTTCCGGCATGGAAGCTTAAATGCTCGTTGTATCGGCTTCCCTAACCGTATCTGCATGTATGCCGAATCAAGTTAGTATGGTAGCTTCCTAAAAGCCAGTTTTGGCGCCTTCTAAAAGCCAGGTTTTGCGCCTTCTAAACATCAGATTTCATTTTGAACGATGTGATTTTACAAAGTAAATGGGAGTTTGCATCCAGGCCATGGCTGCGTAATTCAGTAGGTGTTTCAATTACTTCTGCGAATGGAAATCACTCAATCTTTTATTCCTTTACACTGCCGTTAAAAGAAGCGAAGCGAAAACATCTTATTAAGGTGCTTTTCACCTGTAGTCGCTGCAAGGTGACCACTGAGAGGCCCGCACTTCGCGAAATTAAGTGCAGTTACTGCGATTTCAGCCTTGACTGAGCGGACCTGCAAACTACCTTGCACAGCCACATGTTGCCCAAGTGAAGCAATTTATAAGCCAAACTATGAGGTGGCAAGCTGCACGACGCGTTTCTTCGATTCCACCATGTGAAAACGCGGAAAAAAGTGCTTTCAGTTTTCGCCGAGATCTACACCCAAAATCCCAACTCCAAGCATACTGTCCTCTCATACCGCAGGTGCAAAGCGCACTCGAACTTGTAAATACGTAGACGAAATCCAATCCGTCATCATCAATAACAACGCGCGGCTAGAAGGAGCCGCACCAGGCACAAACGATGCGAGGCGCGAGCCAGCGTGGATCAGTTATGCAGCAAACTGACCACGTGACCAAGCGCAGCCAACGGGCGTTGCACAATGGTCGTGGTAGTAGGGTACTGACACAATTCTAGGGAGGGCGCTCGCGTCGCTTTGAGATTAAAGCGGCGGCGTAACTGGGACTGCATCCCCAGAGCAAGTTTTCCAAATGTCCTTATGTACAAAACGTTGGGGAAGGCCAATGAGCAAAAAAAAAATATTCTTATTGCGGAAACACCATAGCTCTGGAGAAAAATTTAAGGTCTTATGCAGCGTCTGATTGTGCCCGGTGTCTCATTTTTCACTAAATCTCTTGCATGTAAAAGAAGTGCCGCATACTTTCTCCAGTCTCTCCGTTAATTCTGTACTACCTGTACTCAATACTTCTTTCAACCTTTAAGAGATCAGCGGTTAATTCTCCCTTGCTGCTTTTTCTCTGTGCACTGTTTGTGAGGCCTTTGCTCTTTCAGCCATCATCAGCCGGTAACCCACTTAGCGTCATCAATATTTTGGGCGCACTACCTATTTGCGTCGAAGTGCTTAGCTACTTCGATCTAAACATCTTATCTATATTGGTATCTGCATTGCCCGCCTCGCCTCTGAGTGCGGTCATCACATTTTTTTACGCGCATAATATACAGAGCTAGAGTGCCTTGGTCTCGTTCGGGCATTATTTTCCAAGAAAATAGCGCAAGCGAACGCGAAGCTAGTGAGTTCATTTCTTCGAGCTAATCTGATCTTAACCTGATTGCTAGCATGTTTTACCCCCTTTTGTCGCTTGCCATACGCATGTCAATAAATTTTCAAAATTATGCCAGCTCTGTTCTGTATAAGGGGTTCGAGGCTTTCATATTTTGGCGTTTCTTATGGCAATATTCCGTTTGCCAGGAGTAATTGCTCGCGTCCTGTCTAGCTACACTGGCCTCTAATGTTTCGGCACACTACATAATTATACTGCCGTTGTTGGCATTAATCCCCAGTGCTTTAAGTTTTCTTCCTCGATTACGTAGGAATGCCTGTTCTCCAAACAGATCCTGATGTTTAGTTTTTCACTGAGCGCTTTCTAATTTAGGCTTTCCTTCATCACAGGTGCTCTTCATTCCCCATTAAAATGAAGGCTAAGCCTAGACGTCACCATTGAGTATTCTCTACATCTTACCTTGTCTAGGCCCTCTATATCACGTACGAATTAGAGATGGGCACACATTATGAAGTCCATTTCAATTTTAGACTTCCCGTTCCACCTTCTTGTTCAAAGGGGGATTCCGGCAACTACGTGTTGCACCTCTTTCCTAAGAGACGACAGTTAGACGCCATGGAGTTAGTCCGGAAAAAGAGTGATGGCTCTGGTGAATCCGTTATTCCAAAAAAAGAGTGATCCCTTTCCATCTTTTAGCCTTTGTTCCTAATGTATATGCAAAAATGTGGAGTGTAGCTCGTGTAGAATTCTAGAAAGCTTCCATGAGTCTTAAGAGTGCGCATTGTGTTTTTTTTTATGCGTAATAATGCTCGAAGAAGGCACGATGTTTATCTTGGTTTAAATGATAGACGCTTTGAGAAAATCCACCGCCTGTCTTGTAGATTTTTTACGTCCCGCGAACGCATTTGAGACATAGCAGCCTTTAGCTACATCATTTCGGAGGTGCTCTGAGCTTCAGCCTGAAGTTTTTAAATTCGCCAAAACAGCCAATGCCGCTGTGCTGACAAACGAACCTTATAATTCGTTGCAGGGCTACTGAGCGTTCCGGAGGGTATTTCTTGAAATGCATGTCCCCGACCTGCACATCCTATTCTCTTAAAACTTGTGAAAGGGCCTCGCTCGCTCCGAAACGTATAGTTTTCTTGCTGTCTTTGTTTTCCCTGCTCTGCCGCTCTTGCGCAGGTCCTGAATTATTAGCATAGCACACAGAGGCACCGACTGTGAAGGCTTAAGTCAGGGGGGTTTCCCGGGTATCACCCCCTTCCCCCTAGTATTGACAAGGGACCCGAGACCCCCTTTGCTAAACTGTAGCGACTGCATGAATCCGAACTCAGAAACCATTTTTCTTCGTTTTTTTTTCTTTCGTCGAAGAAACCAACGTTTCTTGTCAATCGTTTCGAAAATTTCACTAAAGGCCTCAGCAAGAATTATGAGCATGTTTTCTGAAACCCGTGAAGGGAAAAATAAAAAGTCGGCAATACTACAGAAAGGCTGGTAGTAAAAGGGATAACCATGCCCTCACACAAGGAGTCTGCCCGAAGCTGTCCACTCAGCTCAAAGGCTACACAGCAACATACAGCAACAAAGAGCACACTGGCAGAGCGTGGCGATCGTGTGCTTCAGGTCTCTATGTCTGAGGCATAAATTCAGCCAACATCGACCTATAAATGTAATTTCACCCCTTTTTATCAAGCGATTTGTAAAACAGGTTGCCATCCGCTTTCTAGCTCTCCTTCTTTATTTCTCTCACCACCTGCGCTCGAATCAGCAGAGACCCCCCTTCGATGGAGCCAGACGTTAAGCACTGCCAGTTGCAGTAGCGGACTGCGCTATTGGCTACCTTTAGTATTCATAGAATCAATGCATAGTGTCCTTCTTCCACGTCGCCTGACGCTTAATTTGCAAATTAAGGGATAGTGAAAAAGAAATTGCCGCTGAGATTTCTAGCCAAAATGACAGCTATGGCACTGAGAGTAACAAAAACAACACTCCTTTAAAACATAAATCCGTGTAATATATTTTAATGAATTTTTCTGTAACCGTCACACATCGCAGACGCGTGAGACAGCTCCATCACTGCAGCATGTGACATTAACCCTAGCCGTCGCAAGCTACCGCCGCCACGGAGTGCACGAAAGTGAATGCGATTGGCATGTTTGTGCGTCGTTGCACAGACCATTTCGTGCGGCTTCCTTGCGTCTACAACTCAAGATTCTCAGTCTGAATCTCGTGGCTGTATACTATGGGTGACTGCTTGCCTAATTCAATCATAGATATTCACCGTCTTCAGCGCCGGCGAACCAAAAACAGCATATCGCATAGATGATACCACTAGCGCCATTTCGCGCCCGCCAGTGGGACGACCGCTAGCTCGTTCTGAGCAAGAGAAAGCTTGCGACGCTTCTGCTGACCCGCAGAAACGGAACTTATATCTGGTTTCCACGTATATTACCGCCATTTATTCTCTCTTAGTCAACGCGCGTCCTTACAATGTTTAGCATAAGCACTCGGAAACACCGGAGGAGATGAGTAATCCTCAATTTCCATTTGCAAGTGAGCTGGCCTAAAGCGTTTCTGGAGGTAGGCTAACGTTATGTCGGCCAGCTCGTTGCAAGGAGCGCACTGAATGCGACCCGGCGGCCACTCACGAAACATTAAGATACAGTCAACCTCTCCGAAATAACTGGAATGTATAACTGTATAATCCGTAATAATGTCTTACTTATGGAAATGTGGCGATTTCTCAATAATTTCAGATTCTTGTTCAGCATGTCTTCAAGCATTTGTCTGCAGTACAGTTTCCCTCTGTAATGTTCCGTACTATATAGGTCTGCTGAAGCTTAAAGTGCATTAATATCATAATCATAATGTAGTTTTTTTTTCACGTACAAAATGTCCGCTATGCTTACGTAATAACTCAGTGCGACTCTTTACTCACTATCTCTCATTACAACTATATGAACATCAATAGGCCTTGAAACCTTGAGCTTGATGGGGATCTTAGGATTAGTTACGATAACTGCATCCCACATGTAAATGCTGAAGAATTCGTCTGTATCCTTGTTGGCAGCAATCCTAATCCTATACCTAAACAGGAATTATTCACTGGTCTGATGCAAAGTATCGGCTTCGAAGCATGTTTCCTGCCACTTGATTCTTTGCTCGCTCATGAACTCACATCTCCTGCTGGCAGTGACCATCGACGAGCTGACGACCAACCCGCTGTTTGACTTCAGCGGTCCAAGCTCCGTTGATAGCGACGATGGCGAAGCATTGCCACCAAGTAATGAAGGTCCTTTCACAACGGAAAGCGTTATGACAACGAAAGAAACGCCGACCACTACAAGTAAGTTGACACTTCACCCACGTTGTTTATTTTAGTAAAGCGGACACGTGTGTCGAAGAGTTTGTCATGAATTCAATATCAGTTAGGCTTATGGGCATTACGACGCCATTTCTCTTTCCGTGGGTATGCTAAATCTCTAATGCGAGTACAATTTATCTTTTACTGAGAATGGTCAAACAAAAGCAGAACAATAATACTTGTCTTTACAGCATACTGACACAATAAATGTTGCTGTCTCCAATGCCAGAAAGAAAACGAAACGCTTATGCCCGTGATGATGCATATGCCCGTGTCGTTCCCCTCGGCAGTTTAGACATGGTTGTCGTCGTGCTGCCTATAAACGAAATCAGTTGCTCTCCTTTGCTACCCCTTCCGCTACCGGGATCATGCATTTTGGGAATTAACTGCGTGAACACTTCAATAAACATTACCACCATGAGCCCAACCACTTCCACTGTAGAAAAAACACCTCTGTCATTGACATTCAAATAACCATGTGCGGTGGCAGTTAGCCGCAACACAAAATTCCTAATCTCCGCCGCCTAATGCACTTTTTGCCACCCCTTGGAACATTTACCCTGTCTTGTAGTCCACTCCATAGCCTTAAGAGAACATCATTTATCGTCCCTTTGCATGCACTTCCCGTGCCCATTTAATGCTAATTTCGGCTAGCGCATCATTAACGGGCATCTATTCCCTAATCCACTGTGCTCTCTTCTTGTCACATCAATATGCACTAATAATTATAAATTCTATAGCTGGCAGGGCTGTCCTCAAATTATATTCAACTCTTTTCATTAGCTTTTAAGCTTCAAACCCATAGGTGAGTGGAGCCAAGGAACAAATCTTGTATAATTTCTTCCCGGGAAATGCTGGTAAGCTTCTATTCCACGTGATATCTTCCAGATGTACTGCACCATTCATATTACTCTAGCTATTTCACTCTCATAGTCCGCATTTGCGGTCTCTACTTCGCCTTATTATGTCAGTTCTGTACCAACCGTAAGGAATTGCTAAGTGCTTGAGGTCTTCGGCAGGACGGCGCCTTGTGCGTGGTGCATGTCCTTGGAACCTGGAGTAATGCGGCTTCTGGTACGCATGGGATAAAAGCCTTACTAGTTTTTCTTTGGGACATGAGTTTGATGACACCCTTTGAAGATCCTATGTATTTCTGAGTGTGCGAGTGTTCTGTATGCTTGATTCCACTTTCCACCTTTTCATTTATTGCTTTCCCTCACTTCTTTTTCTCCCTCTTCCTTCATGTTTATCTGGAGTAGCATGCCAAGTTAACCACCAGGCACTAGTTTCTTGTATTCATTAAATTGTCTCTTTCTCTGCCCTGTACCGATTACAACCTTTTAATACTTACAGTAATCCATTGCTCCTCTGGCAGCATGTTGAACAATATTGTGGCTGTCATAATTTTAATTGTAAGGCGTTAACTGTTAGTAGTCTAGCTTTCCAGTTTAGCGCTATCGTTGTCGTCCTCATCCCATTGGACGCCTCATGCCCCCGTAAACAGGCTACTTGTGGCCTTTGATTTTCCTTCGGGAAACCCTGGGGCCACGCCACTTTTCCATTAGATTTCTTCAAGCGGATGTTCCGAACGGAGGGGGCAGGGGAACGGTGTCTGCACATGTAAGCGGCGTCTCGGGTCGGTGAGGTCGGCAGGCTGGGTCGGTCATGGCGTAGGCTCCAGTTAGTCGTGTCGGATCGTCGAGGAAGGGGTCGGGGCGGGGGGAGTAACGGCAAGGTTGGTTCGGATCTGAAAGGCCGGACGACGCAGGCCAAAAACTCACGACCGACGCAGGACGCCGAAACTCCTGGCCCACGATGCCAATGATTCCCCAATACCTCACACCAAATGTCACATGACGGCAAGCCGAAGAGCTAGACGTGATGACAGATGGCCATTGTAGGATTTAATGGCCGCTTGCTTAGCCCGAGCGCTCCGTCCTGCGCCACTGCCAGCTTTGTCTTCTTTGTTACAATATTAAAGGTGCCTTCTAAATACTGCATTGCAATGAGTATGCGACAATTCAGCAAACAATATAGATTCGTCAGTATCAAGTCGCCCAGCTTGAGAAAGCTTAGCTCGGAGTTGTGGGCGCCAAATGGGAAAGACGGTCTTGGTTCAGATAGCCAACTTTCGAGCGATCGAATGAGGGCCCAACTCCCAATGTTTGTAGAAGGCTTAAAGTTTCCAGCAGCGCGCGGTAACGCAGAACTGAACAGCGACGGAGCCGCTTCGTGAAAATCGAGGGAACTGAGGGTGTGTGCTCGCTGATGGTTCGAACGGCACAATCATGCTAAAGTGTATACGTGCTTCGGCCAATGAAGCAAATTATATGGGATGCTGGTTGTGTTTCTGTTCTTCGCTTCTATATTTCTTTTCTTGAAGTTTTCTTCCAAGGATTCAAGTAGACATGCTGGTTTTCTTAAACTAGATAAGTGACCTGCTTATAACGTTTCACATCCCTTTTTTTCTAAGATAAAAGAAAAAGAAATAGCCATTACATAGTTTTCCCTATTCATTGCATCGCATATACAGTTAAGAAAACGAGTAACACTACCTTCAGTTCGTGTCGTAACACAACACCTCACAGCTGGAGAAAAGCACAGCTTGCACATGTTGCAGTTGTATTGCAGCTTCATCATGTGCACTCGCACCGCTCTGAATGCTTGTTGCTCGGTGCTCGCGTGAGTGCTTTCAATAAGTGTCATTATAATAACTATGGTTCTCCTAAAAAACCAAGTTACAGTTACAATGCAAATATCCACCGCGAAGGCAGCTGATGCCGTCTCGAGTCGCACTATAGCTCGAAATGTGGGCAGAGATAAATAGCGATGTCCTTTTAACAAAAAACACTCATTTCAAGCAGGCGAACGCCATATATGCACCGAAATAAAGCGCCCGTGCCAAGTGCGCCTATAGAAACACCAGCCAAAAGATCGGCGGACAAGGCCCCCAGTTCTGGTGCTGCCCTTTGCGGCGTCGCCGTTCGTACAGTCACACTAACTGGCCACCCACCTCGCGCCACCGCTGGAGCATCTCTGTTTCTTCCAACGGGCTTCACACGTTCAAACGCAAGGAAGTGAGGTAAAAGCGCACCTTGGCTGAACTGCGCACGCGAAGAAAAACTAAGAACCAAAATTTGTTGTGTGAGTGGGCCGTTGCTAACAACTTTATAGCTTCACGGGAAAGGTGCAAAATAATGATAAAGAATAAACAAATGCTTAAACCTCGTCGTCCATTTTGCAGTGACGCCTTCCCGACGAAGCTAACAAATAACCCACGCTGATCTTGGCGCTTAATTCGCGTTTAAGCAGTGATATATTAATGAAAGATACTAATGATGCCAAGCTTCATTCTTCCCACTCTTCCTAACGTTTAAATAACTCCATTTACTCTTTACTCCCTCATTTCACAATTTTTCTATGCTGCGGCTAGTCGTTAGAAAAGAAGGTCGGCTTCATTTTCTAACCGTAACCTCACTGCCAGTCGCTTTCACCTTTGCTTTAGTAATACGGTATTACCAGCGCTTGTTCCCGAACTCTTGTTGTCGGGTTTACTGTACTTTAATCGCTACAGGTCAAAGAATTTTAAACTCAAATTCTTACCTAGAAGTTCATGACAATATTTTAATGAAGTGTAAGCAATATGATATTTTATTCAGGAACAACAATTAAGCGCCTAAGACATCCATGGTATGCTGCTCGAGCAGGCACTGTTTGACTTTACCTTCGGCTCCAAGCCAGTCCAGCCGGGTCCCGACAGTGTGGGAAGGGTATGGGAAAGAAACTTGATTGCAGAGCGTCCGGGCAGGATTATAAACAATGGGAGAGGTTGCCATAAGGGCAGGGCAGTTGGAACATGAAGGATCGCGACAGAATGTGTATATTATATATATATATATATATATATATATATATATATATACATATATATATATATATATATATATATATATATATATATATATATTAGCAGACAAGGTAAATGAAATGAGGGGCTCGTTTGACAAACTTATAGTATATATATATATATATATATATATATATATATATATATATATATATATATATATATATATATATATATATATATATATATATATATATGCCCATGCAGGTATGAGAAATGCGTTGAGTTGTATCTGTCAAACGATGTGAGCATCACATACAAAAATTGTAGGATGAGGGTCGGGATAGAGTTTACGATCAGGGCGGAGAACGTTGTAATGCACTTTGATGGTGGCGCGAAGGGACAGTCTTGATCCGCGCTCCGAGGGCCCTGGGCCAGCGGATCAAGGGTGCCCGGATAAGTTTCACGGGCGAGCTGGTTAGCCAGCTCGTTGCAGTCCATACCTGATTGCCTAGGAATGCAACGTAGGAAGACAGGGCATGGCTGCAGGGACGCAAGTGAAGCCTAGATTTCCGCGTACGGATGTGGCGGGAGTGTTTTTGATTGAGTGACACTAATGGCTTCCTTGCAGTCAGTGTAGATGATATAGCTAAGCACAGGTGGGAGGGAATGAAAATATTGAGTAGTGGTGAGGATTGAGTGATGGTGAGGACCTCGAGTGAGAGAATGTCGGGGGGTGTAAAAACAGGGAGGTAGTGTGAGTGACAGGGCTAGAAAGAAGAGCACAAAAGAGGTCTTCGCTACCGGAGCCGCGAGGAGCCACGTACGCGGCATCTATGTATGCCACTCCATGAGCACTGAAGGGGGGGACTATGGTGAGAGGCAGCAGCACGTCGGCGGCCAGCATGCAGGACTGGTGACATAATGGAGGAAAGTAGACGTTTACGGAGGTTGGAAGCCTCCCTAGGGAAGAGAATAGGAAGAAGGGTCGTCTGGATTGGGAGAATAGTAGTGTAACGGGTGCTTAGTTGGACGCTTTGGTGGCGGCGAAATAATCACTGGTCTGTCAGGGACAGCAGGCTGTCGCTCTGAGCAATGGCAGCGCGGCTCGTCTAATGCATTTCTTCTTCTTCACAATGGTCCCAGGAACAAAAGGAGCCATCCCCGAGACTGAAGGTGCCGGCAACACAACATGGTCGTAGTACTGCTTGAGTCATTGCATGTGCACAATATCGCGGCCACGTGCGCGGAGATCGGCTACGGTGTAAGGGGCTCAATAATGTGGTTGAGTGAGGATGTGCGCTCCTGGACGCAGTAAGAACCATGGTATTTCGAAGGCAGTTTCTTGTAGGGGCCGGGAGCTCTGGAGGGGATCCACAGCCAGACGAGTGAACCGTGTAGGGAAGCCGTGTCAAGCTGACCTTCGTCATGGTGGTGTTTTGGCGCCTCTTAGTGTCTGTAGTGAGCGACCGTGCAATCTGGCGGCGGTCTTCTGTGTGCTGGGCAGCTTCAGAGACAGTTCTACATTCAGGTGAGGCGGGGAGGTAGAGGAAAACTATATCAATTGGAGCAGATGGATGCCTGCAGTAAAGCAGAAAACAAGGAAAGAAATCGGTTGTGGATAGGGTAACCGTGTTGCAGGCGTACGCAATGTAGGGTAGAACGAGGTCCCAATTCGTGTGGTTGGCAGGAACCTACACGACAGCATGTTGCCGAGAATGAGATTGTCATTCGGTTAGACAATTGGCTTGTGGATCGTAACGTGTACAATTTCGGTGTATTATATTGCACTCGGCGAGTAGATTTTTAACGACGTCAGACAAGAAGACCCGTCCTCTGTCACTGAGGAATTCATGAGGAGCAGCGCAGCGAAGTATGAAGCGCTGCAAAATGCAGGACTCCACATCACGAGCTTAAGGAGCCGGGAGCGCTGCGGTTTCGCGAAACCGAGTCAGGTGGTCAATGGAAACAATGACCCAGCGGTTGCCAGCAGCGGTGTACGGCAGAGGGCCGTTTAAATCGATGCCAACACGGTCGAAGGAGCAAAGCAGCCAGTGTAGTGGCTGCAACTCGCCAGCAGAGTGATGAGGCAATTGTTTACGCGCCGGGCAGGAGAGGGCGTACTGAAGGATGAAGTAATACATGCCGCGCCAGTAGTACCGGAGACAGATGCGAGTGCACGTCTTGAATACCCCCGCGTGAACGCATTGTGGGTCAGCGTGGAAACATGTGCAGATTTCGGACCGTAGATGTCGGGGAATGACGAGAAGCATATTGCAACGGATAGAAAAAGAGATGAATGAAGACTCTTGGAGGCGCGCGTGCTCTGGGATTCGGTGCTCTGTGCCTGGTGCTCTGTGCGGGCCGCCTTGTGCTCTTGACCTGTGTGCTGTGCCCGGGCGTTCTCACGTCGTTCCCGCCTGGACCACGTAACATCTTTGGTGGAGGTGCGGATTCTATGCTGCGCACACCACGCAGCTTCGTAGTACTCGTCAGGCCGGGACTACCACCATGGCTCCACCCGGCCGGTCAAGGAGCCCCACTGCCCCCACTACCCCTCCTTTCGTCATCATGGCTCCACCTCGCGACCCCGGCACGTTTTCCGGCACAGATGGCTCCGACGTCGAAGACTGGATTAACCTTTACGAGCGTGTCAGCAACTACAACAGGTGGGACCCTACGCTAATGCTCGCGAACGTCATCTTTTACCTCAATGGCACGGCGCGCGTATGGTACGAGACCCACGAGGAAGAGCTAACAAGTTGGGACACCTTTAAGGAAAAGTTGAAGATGCTATTCGGTAGACCTGACGACCGCCAGCTCGCCGCCAAGAACCAGCTGGCTACTCGAGCACAGTCTTCTACCGAGAGCTACGTGGCCTACATTCAGGACATCTTGGCGCTTTGTCACAAGGTCGACGCCGCAATGAGTGAGACCGATAAAGTGGGCCACGTGCTCAAAGGAATTGCCGACGATGCGTTCCACTTGCTTGTTTGCAAAGACTGTACCTCAATTGACTCCATCATAAACGAGTGCGGTCGATTTGAGCAAGTCAAAGGCCGCCGCATTTCGCCGTCGTTTTCTCGCCTTCCCAACACGGCCGCGACATCTTCCTGTGAGGACCACCGATCACCATCCCGCACGCCCTCGGACGCCCCTGCCGTCACCGATTCAGTCACCCGGATCGTCCGACGTGAACTGGAGGCCCTCGCACCTGTGATATCCCCGCCCTCCGTCCCTGATACAACCCTGCCCGCTGTGTCGCTGATTCAGGCCGTCGTGCGGCAGGAACTCGCTCATCTGAACCTCGCTCCAGCAGTGTGCGCCATCAGAAGTCCGGACACCCCCCAGCCCCCTCCCTGTGCTTTTCGTCGCACCTATTATTCTCTGCCCCGTTCCCGCAATCCCAATGACTGGCGCATGGCGGACGACCGTCCCATTTGCTTCCGGTGCTCTCGTATTGGCCACATCGCCCATCATTGCCGTAGTCCATGGTCTTCAACGCCCCGCAACGTCTTCCCCTCCTTCTACAGTCCCGCCTCATCCCACAACTTCTCGACCCGTGCCCCGTCCGAACCGTCTGCACCAGCCGTACCCCCTCCACGCCGATTCTCCCGCTCTCCGTCCCCGCAGGGCCGCCGCTCTCGTTCCCCCCAGTCGCCTTCTCGCAGCCGCTCGCAATTGGAAAACTAAGTGATGCAGCTCCCGGAGGTGACGCTGCATCAACGACCCGGACTACAAATCCTCTCTCGACCACTCGACCTTATCTTCTGAACGTCACTATCGACCGTGTTCCTGTGCGCGCCCTGATTGACACCGGTGCTCATGTATCAGTGATGAGTGCTGCCCTCCGCCGTCGCCTCCGCAAAGTCCTAACGCCTGAAACGTCCCGTGTGTGTGTCGCGGATGGTGGCACGCCTGCTGTGGACGGTATGTGTACCGCGCGCGTTACTATTGCCGGCCAGAGTATACCAGTTCAGTTCACCGTGCTGACCACCTGTGCCCATGACCTTATCCTCGGCTTAGATTTTTTGACTGACCATTCCGCCCTCATTGACTGTTCGGAGGGTGTTCTACACCTCGCCCTTCCAATGCTGGATTCAGACCCACTTGATGTATCACTGCGACTATTCAGTACCGCATATGCTCGCCTGTCATCCCGAACCGCCTCTTTTGTTCCATTGACCCCATCTCACCCAGTTCCCGATGGCGACTATCTCGTTATTCCCAATCTTGACCTCCTCCTGACCCGTAACGTTGCCCTACCTCATACTATTGCCACCGTCCAAGCCAACGCCCTCTCTCTGCCTTTCCTCAAATTCGGCCTCACTTCTCAAGTGCTACCGTCCGGCATATGCGTCGCTACGCTATCCCCTCTCGCTCCTTGCCACGTGGCTACGTTGCCCGCTACCCCAGTTCCAGAAACCGCCGCACCGCGCCGGCAGTCTCTTCTGTCGACCGACACCTTCACAACTATGATGGCTACCGACCTCCATCCCGATCAAACTGACAAGCTTCGTCCCTTCTCGAATCTTTTTCGGATATTTTTGACGTGAACAACACCGCGCTGGGTCAAACTCTCGCCGTCAGGCACCGCATTGAAACAGGCGATGCCCCTCCCATCCGCCGCCGCCCTTACCGGGTCTCTCACGCCGAGCGTCAAGTAATCAATGCGGAAGTTACTAAAATGCTAGAAAAAAACATTATCGAACCCTCACACAGTCCCTGGGCCTCACCCGTCGTCCTTGTCAGGAAAAAGGATGGCTCATGGCGTTTTTGCATTGATTATCGCCACCTGAATAAGATCACTAAAAAGGACGTGTACCCCCTGCCGCGTATCGATGACGCGCTTGACTGCCTCCATGGTGCCAAATTCTTCTCGTCCATAGATTTTCGCTCCGGCTACTGGCAAATTGCTGTAGATGAACAGGACCGTGAGAAAACCGCTTTTGTGACTCCTGATGGCCGTTATCAATTCAAAGTTATGCCTTTCGGATTATGCAACGCACCAGCCACATTTGAACGCATGATGGATGCTCTTTTGCAAGGCTTTAAGTGGTCCACCTGCCTGTGCTATCTCGATGACGTCATTGTCTTTTCGCCATCGTTTTCCTCTCACCTCACTGACCTTTCCCAGATCCTTTCCCTCTTTCGTCATGCTGGCCTGCAGCTCAACTCGTCTAAGTGCCGTTTCGCGCGCCGTCAACTCGCCATCTTGGGTCATGTCGTCGACGACACGGGGGTGCACCCTGACCCTGATAAGATCCGAGCCGTTAAAGACTTTCCTCAGCCACGTTCCTGTAACGACGACCGCAGCTTCTTAGGGCTGTGCTCCTACTTTCGTCGATTCGTTGAAGGCTTCGCCGACATCGCCCGCCCCCTCACCGACCTGCTGAAAAAGGAAGCCACCTTCATCTGGGGACCCGACCAAGCACACGCGTTTTCCACCTTGATATTGAAGCTTACTACCACGCCAGGTCTGGCCCACTTCGATGTGACAGCTCCCACTGAAGTCCGCACAGACGCCAGCGGCTATGGCATCGGCGCTATTCTCTCTCAGAGGCAATCCGAACAGTACCGTGTCATCGCCTACGCCAGCCGCCTCCTCTCCGCCCCGGAGCGCAATTACTCAATTACCGAACGTGAGTGCTTAGCCCTTGTCTGGGCGGTTGGGAAATTCCGCCCATATTTGTACGGCCGCCCTTTTACGGTTGTCACCGACCACCATGCGCTCTGCTGGCTCTCATCACTGAAAGATCCTACTGGCCGCCTAGGTCGCTGGGCTTTACAGCTCCAAGACTACGACTATACCGTGGTATATAAGTCCGGTAGGCTACACACTGATGCTGACTGCCTCTCCCGATATCCCGTTGACTCGTCTGATCATTCTGGCAGTGACACCGCCGCTGACCTCTTCTCGCTCTCTGCTCTTACTCGCCTTGGCGATGAAGAGCGACGAGATATCGAGCTCCGCTCTATTATTTCCCGCCTCAGAACCTCTCCATCTGACCCTGCCCTGCGCCGTTTTGTACTTCATCATGACACACTCTACCGCAGAAGCCTGAACCCGGCCGGCCCAGACCTACTGCTCGTTGTCCCGAAGCATCTGCGCAACGACGTCCTCCACGAGCTCCATGACCTCCCCACTGCTGGACATCTGGGTGTCTCGCGTACTTACGCCCGCGTGCGTCGTCGCTTCTTTTGGCCCCGTCTCTACCAGTCCGTCCGCCGCTATGTTCGTGCCTGCGACCAGTGCCAGCGCCGGAAACGTCCAGCCACGCTCTCCGCGGGTTTGCTCCAGCCTGTTGATGTGCCCCCTGAACCATTCTATCGTGTTGGCTTGGATCTTTTGGGCCTGTTTCCGGAGTCCACCTCTGGAAACAAATGGATTGCCGTTGCGACAGATTATGCTACTCGCTATGCCATCACGCGGGCCCTCCCCACCAGTACTGCTACCGATGTGGCCGATTTTCTCCTCTACGACCTCATCCTCCGTCATGGTGCACCCCGCAAACTTCTCACCGACCGCGGCCGTTGCTTTCTCTCTAAAGTTGTCGACGACATTCTCCGTTCCTGCTCAACAAAACATAAGCTGACCACCGCCTATCATCCCCAAACCAACGGTCTTACAGAGCGCCTCAACCGCACTCTCACGGATATGCTCGCCATGTACGTTTCCCCGGACCATCGGGACTGGGACATTGCCCTTCCATACGTGACCTTCGCTTACAATTCTTCTCGCCATGACACTGCCGGTTACTCCCCGTTCTATCTGTTGTACGGTCGTGAACCCCAATTACCTTTGGACACGCTGCTTCCGACATCTCCTTCCCCGCCTTCTGAATATGCCCACGACGCTATTGCCCGCGCCGACCACGCCCGCCAGCTGGCTCGCTCCCGCCTACAAGCCTCGCAGGTTTCACAGCAGGACTACTATGACCGCCGCCACCGCATGGTAATTTTTTCCCCTGGAGCCCTCGTCTTGCTTTGGTCGCCCACACGCCGTGTCGGGCTTTGCGAAAAACTAATGTCCCGCTATGTTGGCCCATACCGTGTGCTCCGCCAGGTCACCGCCGTCACCTACGAGATTGCCCCGGCCTTTCCGGAGACCACCTTCGGTGCATCTCAGAGTGACGTTGTCCACGTCTCTCGCCTCAAGCCCTACGTGTCGCAATCCCTTTCCCCGCCCTAATTTCCACCGAGACGGTGTTTTTTTTCGACCGGGGGCCATGCAACGAATAGAAGAAGAGATGAATGAAGACTCTTGGAGGCGCGCGTGCTCTGGGATTCGGTGCTCTGTGCCTGGTGCTCTGTGCGGGCCGCCTTGTGCTCTTGACCTGTGTGCTGTGCCCGGGCGTTCTCGCGTCGTTCCCGCCTGGACCACGTAACAATATTATCACGATTTGGAAAATGTGAAGTTTGGCGACGAAGGGTGCGGGACGCTGCAACCGTATATAGGTCGGACAAAGTTGAGAAGAGAGACAATCCATTGACTTTAACGCCGCTTCAAACGCACGTCGCAGGTGGTGAGCGAAGGCACAGTGGAGTCGAGGGCGTTGAGGCTGGCACTCCAGTCAAGTAGCGTGGAGCGGGACAGGGTATCAGTGTCCTGATGCTTGCGGCCTGACCAGTAGACGACGTGTATGTTGTACTCTTGTAGACGGAGTGCCCATAAAGCCCCGTGTCCGGAGCGATCTTTCGAAGCGACAGCTTTAATTGCCACGAACTTGCGATTTCGCCGCGGCAGTGCTCCCAGGAGGCACAGAGACAGACCTTGAGCCTTTGCCTAGCAACCGCCGCAGCTGGGCGGGAGCCGCGCGCTCACCACGCCATCTGGCATGACGTCACACCGCGCGCCTCGTCGCGGAGCCGCCCTCGTCCGCCCCTACCCTTACCCGCCCTTAAGCGCTTATTAGCTAAACAATGTATTTGGTGACAGCATCTTTGGGAGCCATTTATACCCCCACACACTCACTGCATAAAGAAAGAAAACTTGTGTCGAGGCTGGCAATCCAACCAGGGCCTTTGGCGTTTGAGGCACAGACACTACCACTCCGCAACGATAGCTGAAGGTTTAATCATTAATAAAGGCAAAAGTAGTGAATTTACGGGTTTCATACATTAACTCTACTGATCCAGAAGTCGCCGCGCTTTCTCTACGTATATCCTGGCTTAACAGAGATAGGACAACAGTCATTGTTTAACGAAGAAAGCCAACATAGGGCATGATGGTCAGCGACCACCTCAAAAGGAAGCCCACAGAGATAAGGTCGAAACTTTCCCAGGGCCCAGACAATGGCCAAGCAATCTTTTTCCGTCCCGGAGTTGTTCGATTCGGCTTTCGTGAGGGTGCGGCGGCCGTAAGCAACTACACATATTTCGAATCCAGACTTGCGCTAGGCGAACACATCCCCAGGTGAATGCCGCTGGCGTCCGTGTGTACTTCGGTTGGAGATTGCGGGTTGAAGTGGCGCAAGAAGGCTGGTGCCATGAGGAGACTGCGCAAGGTGTTATAGGCGTCGTCGCATGCAGGGGACCAACTCGAAAAATCCACATTGCTCCCGAGGAGTTGAGTTAAAGGGGCGAAAATTGCGGCAAAGCTGCGAATAAAACGTTCAAACTACGAACAGTGGCCTAGGAACGTTCACAGTTCCTTAATGGAAGTACGTTTTTGCAGCGCAGTCACAGCACGAAGTTTGGTGCTGCCGGAATGGACACCTTCCTTTGACATAACGTGGCCTAAAATTGTCAGTTCACGAGCAGCAAATCGACACTTTTTTTAAGTTGAGCTGAAGGCTGTCGTCTGTAGGGCAGGTTAAGACGTGCTTCAGCCAGGACAGATGAGTCTTAATATCAGGAGAAAAGATTGAGACGTCTTCCAGATAACAGAGACGCGACTTCCACTTCAGGGCGCGCAGAATGGAGTCCATCATGCGCTCGAAATTAGCCGGAGCATTCGATAGGGCTAAAGGCATGACGTTAAATGCATAGAAGCGATCAGGGGTTACAAATGCCGTTTTAGGGCGATCGTCAGATGCCATGGGGATCGTCCAGTAAAGAGAGCGTAAACCGAGATGAGAAGAGTTACTTTCCTTGTAGGCACTCCAGTTTATCATTAATAGGTCGGTTTATGGTTTATGGGGGTTTAACGTCCCAAAGCGACTCAGGCTGTGAGAGACGCCGTAGTGAAGGGCTCCGGAAATTTCGACCACCTGGGGTTCTTTAACGTGCACTGACATCAATAGGAGGAAGATGGTAAACATCCTTTCGCGTGATATTCAGGCGGCAGTAATCACTCAGAAAAGAATACAGCCATCTTTCTTCTTCACGAGTACCACGGGTGAGGTCCATGATTTATGTGAGGCCTGAATCACGCCGCTTCGAAGCATGGCCTCATGTTCCTGAATAACTGGCGCTCAATGGCGGAGACACGATATGGGCGCTGACGCAGAGGGGCATGGTCATCGGTGTCGATATGGTGGGTGACAGTCGATGAGCGCTTCAAAGCGGGTTGGTGTGAATCGAAGAAGGAAATAAATTTAAGCAGCGCGAGAAGTTCAGTGTGTTGAGATGCAGGAAGAGAGGCGTCGACGGAGAGAAGGAAAACGTCTCGAGGCGAAGTGTCGACGGGCTTAAAGGCATCTACGTCGAGGGACGACGAATCGTCATTCTCATCGAGATTGAGAATGAAATCAATGAGCTGTACGGTACCGAGGCACTCACCGCGACGCCCAGCGGAATGATGTGTAAACGGATTGGTCACGAAGAACGCGGTAAAGTCAGCTGACAGGGTCCGTGCGGCATAAGCCATATGCAGGTATCTGTGACGCATAAATGGTGGCGCTGGCGCAAAAAGTACGCTTCCGTCACGAAGAAGGTCAGAAGCGATGGGCCCAAGAACAGTAGAGTAATCAGGCACGTCAGTGCCTTCGGCAGCGACGCACCGGGTAAGGCAGTGCTATCACGTGAAAGTCGGTGAGTCTCCGGTGGCTCAGCTGGCGTGCAGTATTCACTGGGACGAGGCCAGTAACCGGCAACTTGAGATACTGGCACACGACGGCGGCGAAGCCGGTCCACATGGCCAGGCAATCCGCAGGAGTAACAAATAGGCCATCTGTCACCAGCGCGCCAGGGATTACCGGATTGCCGGAGCGTGCGGAAAAAAAAAGTGTCGGAACGTGAGGAACTTGAAGCACAGGCGCTGCTGGAGGAAATAGGTTGGGCGGTAGTTAGGCGGCCTTGGGCGTGCGACGGCGGCAGCGTAGGTACGGGGTGCAGGGACAGGTGCGGATGGCTGTGCTGGTGTGGGGGAGGGACCAGTGGAAGGATCTCAGCCACTTTTTGCCTGATTAAAGTGCGAAGGTCAGCCGCCAGGTATGGAGACGGCCCGGAGTGGGATGGCAGAAGCGAGGGTTTGCGTGAAACTTCCTCACGCACGAAGCCTTTAACGTGTGCCACTAGTGCCGAGTCGTCGGGTGCAGCTAACAAGCCGGCAAGCGACTCGACAGGAGCGACATGCCGGTGAGCCTCTGCTTGCGCAGTTCGTTGTAGCTTACGCAGAGAGTGGCAACTTCAGCAACTGTGCGGAGATCACGCGACAGCAGCATCGGAAAGGCATCATCCTCGATGCATTTCAGAACATGCTTGATCTTGTCAGCATCGGACAAATGGGCGTTGAAGCGCAAGCACAGGCTTTCCACATCCTCAGTGTAACTTGCAACGCCTCACCCGACCGCTGCGAGCGCTAGCGCAAGCGGTGTCTGCCGTGTAGCTTGCGCATAGCAGGACTTCAGAAAACTTCGTTGAGGTTCACCTTGAAATCGGCCCACGTGTACAAGTCACCTTCGTGGGTTCGAAACCACAGGTTGGCAACGCAGGTAAAATAAAAAAAATGATGACGTTCAACTTGGTGGTGTTGTTCCACTTCTTATATGTGCTCACCCGATAGCTGAGCCCACCTGCACGGCTTGGTGGTTAACGTTTTCGGACACACCCGAGGTCGGTAGCATGTGACTGCGCAGTACCAGGGCGTTACGAGGGTGCGAAACCAAACATCCAGCAAATGTAATGGGGGCTTAGGTCAGCACATAGGCTTCCAGGGTCAGCAGGGTCTCGCCCTGAGCGCTGGCAGTGCGGCTGGGCTAATTCCCTTTTTCACGTAGCTTCGTTGAGAAGCCATCAGCCTTGAGCTGTACCGGAGAGGCGAGCCACTTCCAGATCGCGGTGAAGAGAAAGGAAAGTGCGAAGAGGATGGAAGAGACCAGTGACACTTTGTCGGTGGAGGTAGCTATCGGGAGGCGGTGAGCAGCCTTACAGAAGCCGTGGAGAGCAATGGCGAGAGTTTTCATCTAAGTCTCAGTAAAGACGACATGAGGTACGAAGTAAAGAAATTAGTTCAGAGCCAGCGCGTGAGCTTCCCGCACGCCGGAAGACCGCCTTACGACTCGGCGAAGTAGGCGTGTGACAGAGTGACCGGTAGAAACAGCCGTATGGAGAGCTTGCATGTCCTTGTCGAAGTAGGCGTGTGACAGTGACCGGTAGAAACAGCCGTATGGAGAGCTTGAATGTCCTTGGCGGCATGCAGAGGCTTTCCCAGAAAGCGGCACTCAGAAGCTAAGGGGACTGGGGAACCAACTAAGTTAATGAAGATCAGTCAGTAGTGACCTCGTTGATGGGAAGAATGACTTTGAAGTAACAGTACGAACTTCTCGGGCGCGGAAGGAGGGCCCGCCTGGCCATGGAAAGAGATGAGATCCAGGCCTTTCCGAACGGTGTGTTGCACATGACCAGGAGAGCCGCGCGAACACAACAGTGCGATGTAACTGGTATAAAAGAAGTCATGAAGATCGGGAATAGATGACAACTGAACAACTAGGAGAGCCATAGAATTATTAAGTAGCGTAGGTGAAAGAACGCCACCTTTATGATTAGACGAAGATGAGGTGTAGAAGTGAGGTCAAATACCCGGAAACATGCCTCTTGGTTATAAACGAAATCACGAACGTAGTTATACAGTCGGGAGCCACACTGGGTGTTACAGAAACAAAGGATGTGGTCATGAGAAACAGCTCAATGCCTTGCTGACGTCGACTGTGACCACGACATGAAGTTGAGAGCGGCCACGGGTGAAGAAAGTGTCCTAAAGGATGAGGAAAAGGTGCTGGGCAGACACGTGGGGACGAAAGCCTATGAAGGAGTGAGGAAGCGAGTTAGAAGCTTCCAAATGCCGGCCCAGCCTAGTGTGCGCTAGAAGTCTCCATTGTCTTGCCGAAACTGGAAGGCAGAGAAATGGGGCAGGCGGCCTGCGGGGTTTAGGAACGAGGGCGATGAGAACTGAAGTCCAGGATGACAGTAGGGGACTTTATTCCAAAGGGTGTTATAAAGGCAGATTAGGCGCTTGTTGGCGTTGCCAGAAAGAATGCGGAAAATGGAATAAGCGATAACGCCTTTACCGGGAGCGGATCAAGTGGCGTTAGCGAGGACTGCAGCCTCAAGGTCACGGAGTGTAAAAGGTCACTGTTTTTCAGGCAGCTTATGCAGGTTAAAAGGGGAAGCGATGAGGGCAGATGTAAAGATCCACAAGGGTTGCGAAGACCTTGTCAGAGGACTGAGTAGCCAGGGATTTAAGATGCGCTGGATCACGAGCAGGGGTGGTACCTCGAGGGAGGTACAATGTGCCACGATATCGTCTCGGAGCTGGAAAAAGGAGCTCTGGAGTTGGGGGGGGTTGAAGTCTGGCTGTCCGGAGAAGCTTCTTGTGTCGCTTCCACAGGCTGATGGACCAGACTTCAGGAGCCAGGGTCGGAAGTTGGATACGCAGCAAACTCTGCGCGATTAGATGATGAGGTCGCTTAGAGAAGGACGTGAATCCACTACTCATAGGACTTGAAGAAGGCGGAGAAAAGAAGACAGCTAAAAACATGCCAGTCAGTATGCCGAATGCGCTGCTTGCCGGTGCGGATCCGAAGAGAGACAGAGATGGAAATCATGTTGTGGTCACTTAGAAGAGTATCTGCTGTGGCCGACCACTTTTAATAAATTCAACCAGAGCAGTAACAAAGGTCAGGGGCTGTGGAGTGTTGGCAGCAGGTGCCCGGCCTAGCGGGGATGCCGGGGGTGTTGAGGAGGATAAGGTGAGCGTCCTGAGCCATGGCATGGAGTAGGCGGCTGCCACGAACGGTCTGTGGGTCACCCCTCAAAATGCAAAATGCGGGGGTCGTTAAAGTCACCGCCGAGAATTGGAGCCGTATGAGAGGGAAAGGTTGCAAGAAATTTACTCATGGCCGTGAAATGTGTGGCGTTCGTGTGAGGGTTGTAGAAGGACAAGAGAGCCAGGCTGAGGTGAGCTTGAGGAAGATAGAACGGGACCCTTACCAGATAGTACTGAATAGAGGAGGGAATGTTTACGGCGCAACTTAGAGGTCACAGTGAACGAGGGTTGAAGACTTAGGGGTCGAAGCTTTGGAGTGATATGACCAGTAGCAAGGCAGGAGCTAGTTTCTTGTACGAGGAGAAAGTGGAGCTGAAAGAAGATATCGGTGTAATGAAGTGCGGTTACTACCGAGATTGCTACATTTCCTTTTAATTATATTGAGGTGCTCATAAATGTGACTTAGCCAAAAGCACCGCGATGGGACGACCCATCGCTTCCTTAGAGCATGGAGAAATAGAGCCTATGGTGGTTTTCCCGGAAGACTGAAGGGTGATCATAGCTAGCATGGGCTCGAGCCGGACACTGAAGTGAGCGTCAAGTCGGTTGAATTTGTTGTGCTGCTGGGTGATAGCCTCCTGGCACTGTATGAGGTGACGTACAAGGTCACATTGTTGGGCGTGGCTTTCTGCATTGACTGTCTCTATATTAGAGAATTTTAATCAATCGTGGTGAGGTGGTCATGTATGCGAACCTGGAGAGCATCGAGACGGAAATTGATCGAGTTGAGATTTCGTTAGAGGGAGCGAACGGCCAGCTCGAGATAACCACACGGAGCTCTAGGTCGCGAAAGCATTTTTCATTAGAGGATGGAGGTGGAATAAAGGAGGAGATGAGAGACCGTGGTGAGGATTGGAGAGAATAACTGGGTGTGGGAATCGGATGGGTTGGAGACTGACGAGGTCGGAATGATTGGGCTTTGTGTGAAGCCGGAAAAGTGTCTATGCTATTGTCTCGAGTTCAGCTTTGTGGGCCCCTGACGCCGGACAACTGATTATATCAGTAGCAGCTTTGTTACTGCAAGGGATTTTCATGTGACACTCTGGCTCTCTGTGTTCAGTAACGACATAGCTAAATGTACACTGGACTGTAAGCTGAGTTTGTTTCTTGTATTTTTCAAGGCTTTTGACAGGTCTCCCTATCGTAATGTTCTGCTTAAGTTCACACTCTTCAATATTCACCCCAGGTTCGATCATTAGTTGAACTTTTTATAGAGCACCGGGACAAATGTCCCACTTCAGTGCCCGCAAAAAGACAACAGTGCACCTACATTCAAATTCTTGCGTGCTAGATACTACCGAGCAATAAAAGAAGCCATTTAATGTTCTTTCTTTTTCGCGACTATAGGCATCCTTCGAGTTTCATGTGTTCCTAAAAGCACGGGTATGTAGATTGATAGGGCCAACGTTGGCGGGAAAAATTAAAGTTGAACAACTGCTTAGCTTTCGAGCCTTTTTCGTGTGTGAACTATGACATAATTCAACCTAAATTAATTTGCAGTTCTACTGTAAGCTTAATGATACGTCGATTCGACTTAGGTGCCGACACTTACGATATCCGGGGTCCTTACGAACCATTGGTTCCAATTAAACACTTTCTTCTACAAAACCAGTGATATGAATGACTTGAAAATGATGTCATTTAGTCCTTATAGTCACCCTGAGTACAATTTTACCAACTGCATGCATGTGCGACACGCCTACAACTTACGCTTTATGAAGTGTAAAAGAACCTTTAGTCCAGTGATCAGTTGATCTTTGTCAGAGATTCTAACTCTTCTATCGCATACAGGAAATATAGGGCACTGTTCTTGGTCGACTCTGTTTTTAATATTTAAATAATTTGCTCAATTGCGCTTCATCCCGAATCGGGCTATTTCAGTGCGACCGTTTAGTATAACGAAACATTACAGCAACTTCGATCTCCAGTCTTTACAATGAGATCTCGATTCGACAAACACTGAGTGTTCGCCTTGGCTAATCGCTTTAAACAACTTCAAAACAAATGATTCAATCAAAGTCCATGTCCCGTCTGCACCACTTTCTTTCCTAATAACAAAAGAGTGGAGGCAACTACTCGAGTTCATCTTCAGTCCGACTTTGCCTGGAACATTCAGATTAACCTCATCCGAGCGTCTGATAAACGCCTTCAAGGCCTTTTAAAACGTTATGAACACTTGCATACAAAGTTATTTGGTCTAAGATTTAGACATTTCAGCCATCTCGCACCTGGATCAAGCTTCCAGCATAGATGCCATCACACCGCTGCTGTCATAACCATGGTGTTCGCTTCATATTTCGCGGCGAATCGCGTTCCACTAGCTTCATACCTTTAAAAGTTCAGACAAAGGGTCACAAAACGTGCTCACTTTACACACTTTCACACAATTTTCCAGCATCCGCTGCTTCATGACGACTTCTTTCCCCCACACTCTGCTTTAGTTGTCACGCCGTGATCTTCCTTTTAAGCTGAAACCACAACATCCATCACTTTTTCTTACACCGAATAATTATTGCCTAGAATGAGTACTGCGTGGAACCGGAGGCACTCTAATACTGCAACTGAAGTAAACATATCCATATATCCAGAATATTTAAAATGTTAAAGTGATGTGTAATTTTTGAGCAAGCTGTGCTATTTTTACCTCTTCTGTTTGTTACTTATATGTATTTGCTCTGTTAATTATGTCACCTGCTTCCCGTGGTGTTTTATGTTTAGTCCGCTTTTTTATATTTGTTTCAATCTTTTTATTGCTTATATTCTTTTAACTATTGTGCTTTCTATCTTTTCTCATTGATCTGTTCAATTTCTCAAATGCTTCTTCGATATTTGTACCTATAAGTTGCATTCTTGTAGTTTTTCTTTACTTCCTCTTTCGTAACTTGCAGAATATACAAATACTACGGACGATGGCCTCCCAGCAGTGCGCAGTATTTGTATATTCTCTCTGCAAAGGTGGGGGGGGGGGGGCGGCGTCAGCAGCTTGCAGGCGTTGGTGAGTGGCGACACCACGGGTTCCCGAGCATCCGCAGGGACATCCCCGCAGGGGGATGATGGTGAACAATGCGTCACCACGGACCCGAGCACCCGCAGTTCGCCGTGCGTGGCATCGCCGTGTCCGGGGAAAAGGGGATCCTGGTTATTGAGCCGATGCCGAGCGTTTGGACCTTTAAGGCCCCTCGGCGGAGGCAACACACCACTTTGGCTCCAGCTTCCTGTAGATGGCACCCCCGGCCTGACTCGACCGGGGGAAATCGGCAGTCGCCTTTTCCTAACCTTCCCTCTATCTTTCACTTTCCTACACATTTATAGCAACTATCCTGTCTCCTACTCACTTCTTCGGTTTTCCTTTTTTCCTGGCGGCGAGGGCTAACCTTGTGTGGCCAACCACTCTGAGTTGCGTAATATTTGGTTATAGTTAAGGTGTACAGCTGGCGTGGGCAGGCCTTCCTTGCAAGTTCCGGTCCCGTCCCTTAGTTGGGCTCCATGGTGGGTGTGTGCACCATGACCGAAAAACTTAATTTTTTATGGCTCCCCCACTTTCAAAACCTGATCGCTCTGTGAAAAGAGGGCAGAACGAGGCAGAAGATATTTCTCAAAAAAGAAACGTACATTCTCTTAAGTTACGTGTCATACGAAGTCAATGTGAAGAAAAGCAAGCTCGTAAAATGTCCCCATTTCTGGTGTCCAAATGCTTAACCGATACCTTAGGCCCCGGCTACAAGGTCTCAAAAATGGGTAGCGGTGACTTACTGCTTGAACTGCGTGACAGCATTCAGTGTGCCAACTTCTCAAACATTGTGTCTATAGGGGATATCTCTGTCTACGTGACCCCCCACCGATCTCTCAACACAGTCTGAGGCATAATATCTGAAAGTGATTTTATCCATCTAACAGAAACCGAACTGCTTCAAGGAGTATCTGACCAAAATGTAATTGACGTTCACAGAATCAAAATCCGCAAGGACAACAGAGAAATGGATACTAAACACATGGTCCTTACATTTAACACCTGCACCTTGCCCGAAACTATCGAATTTGGATATCTGAAGGTCAATGTCAGACACTACATACCAAATCCCCGCCGATGCTTCAATTCTCAGAAGTTCGGCCACGGCTCACAGAGTTGCCGCGGTCGCAAAACATGCGCAAAGTGTGCCTCGAAGGATCACCTTTCTGATGAATGTGACGCAGCCCCGCGCTGAGCAAAATGTGAAGGGGACCACGCTGCGTATTCCAGGGCGTGCCCGTCCTGGAAAAAGGAAAAGAAAATCATCAGCATAAAGACCAAATAAAATATTTCATTTAAAGAAGCGAGGAGGCGATTTGCCTTCACCAAAACATTCGCCTTCACAGCGACACCCAAATTCGCTGATGTGGTACGCAGGGGTGTAGCACCACACAGCACTCCGGCACCTGCCGAGGCCTCTTCCACCGAGCCGATGGTAGGGCCATCCACGTCCCAGGCAGGGACAGCGAAGGCTGTCTCTGCCACCCTCAAAGCAGGGAGCGCCGGTCCATTGGTCGGCATCCCGCAGGACTTCCCCCCGTCGGGGGAGGCCTGAGACTAACACAACCGCGGCCCCTCCGCCGTCCTCCAGCACCTCTGTTGAGGTGATGGACACAACTCCCACTCCGCCTGCTTTACAGCGCCGGAACAGCTCTCTGGAGCGAAAAAAAGACAGACCCTCATAACGGGTCCAGAGCATAAGTAAACGCCATGACGTTCCCACCAAGAAACAAACATGGCTCTTTTAGTTCAGTGGAACTGTAGAGGCCTGTTGAGAAATTACAGTGACATAACAGATATATTAGGGTCAATGCTGCCCGTAGCCTTGCGTCTTCAGGAAACCAGTCTAGGTCTACAACATATGAATATCCTGAAACATTACAAAACTTTTAGACGTGATTGCGAGCAGGCAAGTCGACTCTCGGGAGGCGTTGCAATTGTCATTCAAAGCGGCATTCCTACTCGAGAAATCAAAATCAAAACAAAACGAAGCCTTTGCGGTCAGCATCGTCACCTATGAAACAATTACTGTCTCTTCTGTATATATTACTCCACATCTTGTATTACCAGTTCATGACCTGCAAGAACTCATCCATGAGCTTCCAGAACCATATCTAGTTGTTGGGGATTTTAACGCTCACTTCCTTTTTTAGGAAGCGAGCGCTGTGACTCTAGGTGCCAAATAATTAAAAATTTTATCCTCACAAATAATGTATGTCTTTTAAATAGGGAAAGGACACATACTGCTCCCCTACCTCGGGGAAAATGACCTGTTTAGATTTGTCGTTTACTTCACCTTCTGTTTTTAACGATTTTAAATGGGATGTCATTGACAACCATATGGTAGCGATCACCTCCCTGTACTAATCAGTTTAACTTCAACACCGGATATAATCGCCACAAAACCGCGACGCTGGAAGCTGCATTTAGCAGACTGGGGAACTTTTTAGAGCAAAAGCCACTTTACAAAATGTATATTTGCAAAACATTGATCAGATAAACGAAAAAGTCACCAGCTCTATCTTAACTGCTGCAGAATTAGCTATTCCGCAGTCTTCTGGAGTAGTGCGACCAAACCACAAATTGTGGTGGACAAAAGACTGCAAGGAAGCAAAAACGAAACAACAAAATAAAGCTTTGGGTAAATTTTGCAGGTATCCGACAAATTCAAATCTCGTAAATTTTAAAAAGGCAAGAGCTAAATCTCGATACATCCGTCGCATTGCCGAGAGAGCTTCATGCCAGAGTTATGTTAATAGTCAAATCACTTCTAAAAAAATGTGAGAGCAGGTTCAAAAATTAAACGGCAACTTCTCACCGTTCACAATTCCTCTTCTAACAAACCCTGGCACAGAAACAAGCATAAAGGAAGAGGCAGACATTTTGGGCGAACACTTCGCCGCAGTATCCACTTCATCGCAATATACGCAGTCATTCAAAAAACACAAAAATATAATAAAAAACAAAGTCTTTCAATAAGTGGGGGCAAAAGAACAATACAACTGTTTAATTACTCTCCAAGAAATAAACCGAGTTCTGTCTGCTGGAAAAACAACGGCTCCAGGACGTGACTAAATGCACTATGCAATGCTTGCCCATCTTTCTGAGCCTGCCGTAGAAGAACTTTTAAGATTCATTAGCATAGTTTGGATATCAGAGAAAATACCTGAAGCCTGGAAAAAAGCAACTATTGTACTGTTTTTTTAAACCGAATAAACCCCCAACGTCTCCAAGCAGGTATAGACCCATAGCCCTTACCAGTTGCCTCGCCAAATCCTTTGAAAGTGTCCTGAATATAAGATTAACTTTTGTCCTGCAATCCTGCGAACTTTTTGATATTCATCAATGAGGTTTTAAAAAGGGATGCTCCACAACGGATCACCTAGTCCGCCTCAAAAATACTGTCAGAGAAGCTTTTATGCACAAACAACACTGTCTTGCCGTGTTTTTCGATTTAGAAAAAGCATACGATAAAAACTGGAGGTTCGGTATTCTTCAGGACTTAGCTGAGCTCGGCATCCGTGGCAGAGTGCTGAACTCCTTTAAAGAGTTTTTATCTAACCGTTCATTTAATGTCCGCCTAGGCTCAACCCTTTCGAGGAATTTTATTCAACAAAATGGAGTACCACAATGGTCTATCTTAAGAACTACCCTCTTTGTTGTAAAAATGAACTCTCTTAGTAAAATAATCCCAAGGTCCGTTATGTACTCAGTGTATGTAGACGACCTTCAAATAGCCTGTACATTCTTCAATGTATCAACATGTGAAAGACAAATACAACTGACAATAAATAAACTGGCAGCATGGGCGGATAAAAATGGTTTCCGGGTTTCCCCACAGATATCAGTGGCAATTCTGTTCTCGTTAAAACGAGGCATGCACACAGATCTTATAATAAACTGTACATCTCCAACCAAAAATTTTAACTTTAAACCAACGTTTCGAAGCCGACTCGGCTCCTTCATCAGGGATGACTGAGGGCAGTAGCTAGCGCCTTCACCTAAACTAAATACAGTTAGCCGTAAAAAATGAACATAAATTGCTAGGTATAAAATTTGATAGAAAGCTTACTTTCCTGCCTCACATTAATGCGTTAAAAAATGAATCTCAATCCCTGTCCATGCACACAGTGCTTTCACGAAAACACTGGGGTTCAGATAGGACATGCCTTCTACAAATTTATCGCTCTGTAGTACGCTCTACTTTAGATTATGGATGTATAGTTTATGGCTCAGCGAGGCCATCGTATCTTAAACGGCTGGATCTGATCCATAATTTAGGCTTGCGTCTTTCCACTGGTGCATACAGGACGTCGCCCATAAGCAGTCTGCATGTAGAAACGAACGAACCATCGCTTACAGACATATGAACGATGCTCACGTTTTCCTACATCCTAAAAATCCGTTCACTATCTAAACACATCTGTCACCAAATAGTAACTAAGTGCCCATCCAGAATGTTGTTTAACAATAAGCCGCAAAGTACCAGGCCACTGCTTTTGCTTTTTGAAGAGATGTGCCAAAATCTCAGCGTACTAGACACATTGCCTGGAATTGCTGGAAGACCCTTACACATTTCAGCAAAAAAGAAACTCCACAACAGCATATATTACAAGAATTTTTTGCACTCGAGGGAAAATACAGTACTTGCACAGCCATTTATACAGATGGCACAAAAACAGAAGTTTACGTCGGATGTGCAGTGGCACAAGGGAACCGCATTCAAACAGTAAAGCTTCCACAGTGTGCATCAATCTTCACTGTGGAATGTTACGCCGTCAATGTAGCCATTGAACAAATAGTAGAGGAGAACCTAAAAAACAGTATTATTTACACCAACTCGTTAAGTCTACTTAGAGCTCTGCACTCTAGAAATGCAGTCACTCCTATACTTGGTGATATCATACACAACATAGTATTAGCCACAGCTAAAGGACAAAACCTAAAACTCTGCTGGGTACCAAGTAATATCGGAATTAAAAGCAACGAGAGAGCTGACTTACGCGCTGCTCAAGCACATGACAAGCAAATAAAGAAAGTTAATATTCCGCTAAAAGATTGCATTTCTTAATACATCGTAACATAAGACAGAAATGGCAGTCCGCGTGGAACAACGAAGTAAAAAAGAAACGGCACATTGTGAAACCAGTTATAAGCGAATCGAAGTCCTGCACCCATCAAGAACGTTTTAAGGAAGTGATTATCTGCCGTCTTCGTATAGGACACACGCACCTCAGGCACAATTTCCTACTGACAAAACAAGATCAACCTGCTTGCGAAGAATGCGGAGGCAAAGTTACGTATAACCACATTTTATTGTCCTGTGCAAAACTAGAAAAACTAAGGAAAAAGTACTTTACTAAATTTTATACCGAACGCATTCCTTTTCATCCTGCACTACTTTAAGGGGATGATGCAATTATTGATATATCATGTGTTTTTATCTTTCTCAAAGAAACCGAGTTTCTCAAGAGACTCTAAGATGTTTTACCTACTGGTCTGTTTGTATTTTAATACACCTCAACCACTTTCTCATTCCGGAGGAAAGGGTTGAGGTTGTTTTATTTGGTTAGTTAGGGACCTCCAGTCCTTGCCCAGCCAAGGACGGGTGATGAAGTTACCCGACTTCTCTTACAACTTTTAATGTTAGTCATTTATAAATCTTGTTTTTTTTTTCTCTGAATACTGGGTAGAACGAAATATATTTTCAAGGTTTCTACACCGCCATAAGATTTCATCTGTAAAAATCTGCATAAAACAATTCCTGATACCTTGAGCTTGCCGCATGATAGCCTTGGTTGCTTATGCGCCATTAAACCCAACACAACACAACGCACGACGGCCCTTGTCATTAACATGGAAACTATTTCGCCCACTGTACAAATCAGTGCGCGTGGCAACAGTACGTCCAGAGATTATATTGTTGATAGGCGCAGATTACGGTGAGAGAACAAAGTGTGAACACGGGAGTGAGATAAGGCGAAACAGCGCCATGTATTTTGTGCAGCTTATTCTTCCCGCCTGTGTTTACGCTCTTCACTTATCATGTGATCACTTGTGGCTATCAGAAATGTATGTTCTCAGGGTGCCAATAATTAGGTGAATTACTAATGCAGAGTGCAGCTCAGGCGACCAAGCGACGCGCGGCGCAGCAAATCAGCCAATATTTGATTCTACACAATATAGGTAAATATACAGCAACTGTATCTCACCGGTACCCACCTATGTGGCAGAAACGTGGAGGCTAACGAAAGGGGTAGAGCTTGAATTAAGGACAAAGCAGACAGCTATAAGAATAAAAATGATGGGTGCAAAGTTAAGAGACCGGATAGGGCAGCGTAAGTGAGGAAAGGAACGCAGGTTAATGACATCCTAGTCGAAATCAAAGGAAGAAATGGGCTTGGGCAGGGCATGTAATGCGAAGGCAGTAAAACCGCTGGTCCTTATGGATAACGGAGTGGATTCCAAGAGGAGGCAAGCGCAGCAGAGGGCGGCAGGAAGTCAGGTGGGCGGATAAGATTAAGAAGTTTGCGGGGGTACGGTGGCCGCAATTCGCAAAAAAAAAGAGCGGTAATTAGAGATACATGGGAGAGACCTTTGCCCTGCAGTGAGAGTAGTCAGGGGGATAATGATGCGGTTTTCGTAAAGTCGACATAAGCTTCCAAGTTACATTAAACCATTACACTCTCTTGAATCAGTGAGCAACTCTTTCCGTGCCGCCTGCAGCACAGCGCTAGATAACCCTGCAGAAGATACCCACGTACACCACGCAGTATATAAAATATTGAGCACATGCCTGCAGTAAGGAGTAAAGATCAAGGCAGCGGAAAGATACTTAGGAGAAAAATGTGTCCCGCTGCGGCGATTCCAATGAAAATCTTATAATCACATACCAAAGAAACAAGACCATGAGACTTTTTTTCCCGTCCTCGGAGAGAATACATATTAAGGCTGTCACAAAAGTTACGCTACGAGAGGTGCGAGAAATACTATAAAACAAAAGGCACTCGCGGGAATTGAACTTAACGGTAGCACGGGTTCATGCGCTTATAACATGTGTTCAAAGGTGTGCAATCCAAAATTAGATGGTTATATAGGACATAAAGTAACCACAGGGAGGTCTAAATTCCTGCGGCGTTGTAGTGAAATAACACCTTGCCGGTTGTCCTGAGAAGAAAAAAAAGTTTTTTTTTTGCTATGGGATAACAATTTACTCTTGCCAATTTGTGGATCTACCCAATTTGTGGATGTACCCACCAACCATGTCTCGATTCTGCCTGTCGATAATCTGTGCTTGCTGTGAGGTCAGTAGAGAGATATTTTTCATCGGGAGACAGAACTTTGAGAGGAGCGGAGTATAAAGCCTGAGAATATGTACATTCGTGAGTGAAAAAGATTAGCACAATGACGTCAGTGGAGCGGCGAAAATCACACCGCGCGGCTGGCATGGCCCCGTGCTTTGCGAACGCACCTGGCATTTTAGTTTTCGTCGTGCTCGTAACCGCAGCGCCGAATGTTGCTATGTGCCGCTCCTGTTGCTTCTCACTAGTGCTAACTTTTTTTTGCGACTGTAGAGATTACTGGGTATGCTGTATGCAAATTCTTGCTGCAATGAAGGCCGCATTTCATTAACAGCGGAGCGTCCTTTGCCGGAGCACCCTCTGGTTTGCACCGTCGGATTATCGCTCGATTTCAACACACGGCTTCCTGCCGACGGTGTGTGCACCATTGTCTTCTTCGACTCACTGTACGCGGAAGGCAGCAACCGGCTCACATCGGGGGCCGGCAGCTTGGAGGCCAACGCCAGAGCCTTCCTGCACTGGGCGAGCGGCGGCGGCATCACTCAGTTCGGCATGTCTTTCGCCATCGAGTGAGCCTCTCGTGATGGAGAGCGACAGTGTCATTTTCCAATATGCGCTGCATAAAACTACTGCATGGAACAGCAGAGGCTACTCTGTTTTCAAAGAGTAACGCTCATAACTCGGCGCCTTGAACAGCACGTCTTTTAGGAGCGTGGCTGGCCCAATATTAAGGAACCGCTGCCCTGTCGCCCAGCTTTGGCTTCTCATCGCACTTTGTTTAACGAATTCTTTACTGAGTACTAGTTGCTGGTCGAAAACCTTCGTTTTTTGTTTTTTTAATGCGAAAGCATTATATGTCCCATGAGCACAAAAGCCGCCGTCTGTCGCCGTTCATAGCACGAACGTGCTCAGAGACGTCACCATGCTATCGCATGACGTCAGCAGTAGACAATAAGACAGTTACGTCTAGAGCAAGTGAAAGTAAATTTCCTTCTGAAGGTACAGGGTATTTAACTAAGGACCACGAGATTGCGACGCGAGCGCGCAGCCCATAGGCCACAAAACCGCATGGCTTGTTGGCAAATAAAGGGGAACCTAGTGTATGCGTTTCCTTACGACGCACAGCTAATGAGTAAGCGTGTCATTCGAAAGGAAGGGATCTTCTATGAACCTCGCAACAGATGAGACAATGCTTTCGCAATATTCAAAACGCGCAAGCAGTCTTAAGCGCCCTCCGTAATTTTTCTTAAACCAACTTCTCGACCATACTTTTTACGCTTAGAAAGTGATGCTCATAAGGTGTTGAGTTGAAGATAAGCTAACGCTACTCTGTTTATTGAAGGCTGTCGCAGCATTCTATAGCACAAAATGTGTGACATCACTACAAAAGGTGGTTAATTCTCTTTTCGTTTTGTCGTGCAGACTGAAGCCAGAAAAACTCTGTAAGCAAATGAATATTATAACGGTAAAGGGTGCATCTTTAGCATGCCTCACATTATAAGGTTAAAACAATCCATAGCAGGGAATAAATATAGGGGCTGGCTTTATACTAAAAGCCTGACTTTCTGGGTAGATTGCTAAAATATCTCAGAATGCTTCTCTGCTCACCGGCTTTAGTTCCGGCGGCAGCTTAAGGAAAAAAAAAGGTGGGATAATGACGTTCATCGGAAAGTATCTTTTTCCGCTTTCAATGTCTGTTCCATTATCTGTCAGCCTAAGCTGGTGAATGTGAAAATGTCGCAAACGTTAAGATGTCTCTAGCTATAGGAAGCGCAATAGAGATTAGCGCTTTTCTTATGCGGCATGGAATGATCAGCTGTGTTGGAGTGTTGCGACGTCGTCCGCTTATTTGAAGCAAAATCCATCGCAAGCGCTGCACGCGTTTAACATTATTGCTTCCGGCGCATATTATCAGCGTCAAATGAAATTCGGAAAGCAGTGCACGTGGCCAAAATGCAGCTTGAACCATCTACCAACGGTGATCAGAGATCGGGCCGCTCAGCCTGTTTGCGATGGTCTTGCTTCTGTTTTCTTTGACGTTCCTTTTCTTGCTTAGCCATTCGAGCGCCAGATACATGGATCGCAACTGCCGCATCGCGCTTTCGGTGGCGGCAGCGCTTTGTGGCCCCCGTGGACGAAGCGAGCGCTCTTAACTCCCTGGCCTGTGCCGCTTTGATTTCGATTCCAGCATCACCGTGTTAACAGCGTCTAGTTGCAATGTGAAAGAAGAAAGGCTATTCAGGCTACATAAATTCAGAAAAGTGGCTTGCGATCGCGCGACGCCGTTGCCGTCCGCACAATTTGCACATGAAAACAAAAGTGTGGCGACGCCCGTACTTTCTCCGTACGGGAAAATTAAAAAAAAAACAATACGAACGGTAATGACAGCAATGTTTGAAAACTCAGGGCCGGACTTCCGATCCACACTCAGGGATGCCTTGCCGAGGCGTGGATGAGGTTGAAACATGCAGCTGCCTGACGAAGGTTCTGTACTTGGTGATCTCAAATACAAAGGGCAATCCAGACGCACACCAGACGGACAAATCGGCATCTTGCTTGAGCCTTCAGTACTTGGTGAAGTAGCCTCCAGTGGGCACAATGGTTGCCATTTGTCGAGGAATGCTGTCGTAAAGAGAGAGAAAACTTCAAACCGCGTAGGCACTCCCACCCTATTGGTACAGCTGCCCACAAAACATATTGGGAGCCGCGCTGGAGTCGCCGCCGCGAGAGTGCCTGCTTCATCGCACCCCACAAATTTTCCATTCTGCTCATGTCAGTACCTTGTGGAGGACACTTCAACAACGTACCTCCCAGCTGTTCCACGAGGCATGTCACTGATTTGACGATGTGTAAGGGGCTGCAGTTGTAATGGAACTAGTGCAGGCCACTGGAGAACGGGCGTACTACGCTCGCAGTGACGTCGTGGTAACGTGCACCATTGAACTTGTCCTGAAAGTGAATCAGCGTCGAAGGCCATCCTTGTCGCGGCGGTCCATACACTTACACAGCAGCGGCTGTTGTTTTAGCCTGTTGAAGTGCAGAATCTCAAACCTGAACTCAATGAACGCACCGAGAATTTCTTAGCTACGGTAGAATGTTGCCATAACTCAAAGATGGCGAAAGTAGTCAAAACGGTGCACAAAAATATACAAATGCGGGCCGAGTACTCATAGAAAATATACAAAACTGAAAGCTCTTCGCGTCCCAATATTAAATATGGCGGCCATTGAATTAAATTGACCCTGCCTCCAATATTGCACTGTCGACATGGGCACAAGGGAGAGAAGACACAGCTGGCGTGGCCGGCTTTACAAATTCGCTAACGTTGCTCCCAACTTCTGAAAACCTTGACTCGTTGGAAAACATCACAAAGCGCCAATCCTCCCTAGTCCATAATGCGGGGCGTCGCGCAAACGCGTCTTGCGTCCCTATTTGCTTCTGTGACCGCCTGCAGCAACGATGGTAGCCGACTTCACAGAGTAGCCTCGCGCAGATGGCGTCTAATCGCAGACGTCCTCCCGTACAACTGAAAAGTGTGCTTTAGCTCATGAGCCGTATAATGTTGGATGTGACTGCTGCAGGTGCCACGATAAGTAGGTCTTGATCCATACCCGTCACCAACTGTATGTGCCCGCGGGTAAGTTTACAAGCCTTCCCTCATCACGAATGACTGCCGTTTTCTCCCTTACAAAAATGAACATTCGGAAGCAATTAACTGTTTATTGAGTATTTACGGAGTCTATAAGAACTCTATTAATACTCAAATCCTAATGAGTTTGGTCTATAAAAATCTCTAAGTTCTTGACTGTTATGACCCACTATAAAGTTAATTGCCTAGAAGTGAATTAAAACTCAAGCAACAAAAAATTAATTTACAGCCGATTTCTCACATGACATTAAAGAGTCAATATGTTCTTGATTGGTGTGACCCAATAGAAAGTTAATTTGCCACAATTTAATTATAACTGAAGCAAGAAAAACCAATTCGCAGCCAGTTTCTCACAGGTCATTAAAGAGTCAATATGTTTTTAACTGATATGACCTAGTACAAAAATAATTGACTGCAACTTAATTGAAACTAAGCAACAAAATCAAATTAACAGCCGATTTCTTACTGGTTACGGAACCAACCGCAACCACAACTCAAACGATTCCCATTTCAGCTGAACAGATTTTATCTATGTTACATCAGCTATGGGAGAGGTCACGATGTTGAAGTTGGTAGCTGGTGACTTGAAAGATATTGCTCTTGAATTCGCTTGGCAGTGTAGAATTTAACGAATAACTTCAAACAACATTCTTTTTTTTTTGTACCGTGAGAGAACGGAGGTACTTTACTTTTTCCTCGGGTTAAAATTAAATTGCACAACGTAGCAGAGATCTAACTTGTGTTACTGATTCAAAAATGTGACAGCACAATGGTGTGGAGATGGCAGCCCTGCATACCGGGTACTTCAGCGAACGCTTTGAAAAATATTCAAAAACAGGCTTTTGGGGGTAAAACTATGGCTTTTGCGGCATTGTATTACCGGTGTTGTCAGACATCAGAAAAGCGGTGAATCGTCTTTAGTAAGCTGGTTCAGTAATTTTGAATCAACCTTTAACTAGTGGAGCTAGGCGTCTAGCTGCAGTTAGATATTTTTAACCGGTCGTTAGTAATAGCCAAATCAGTTAGAATTTCGGAAACGCGATTACCCTTGGCGCTGCGGCTCGACAAAATTTGGCTTTTTCAATAAGTTACGTGCACTGGAGGGGTTGCTTTGCCTGCGTGCTTTTGAAAGCGCATGTAATTTCGTACGATGCAGCAAATTTTGTCCAGAAAAAAATTTGCCCAGAGATTCAAGCTGCCATCAAGACAATGAAAGATATTTCACTTTCTAGAAAAAGTTGCACGATATGACACAAGCGCCCTCCAGCGTGACTCAGCCACTGCTTTCGTCTACCAATAAAGCTAAGGGTGCTCTTGGGCAAATATAAGCCCATTTTTCTTCTTTCAATACATGCTTGCTCTTCATTCTTGGCAAGAACACGAATCACGTAATTATGTGCATGCTCCTATCTACTATTGTGCTCAGAATTAAGAGATCCCTGTGAGCGCGTACCGAACTGTGCCAAACTGCATGCGGGTGCCGCCTGGCGAAGCAGTCCTGTTGGCGAGACCGACGCCCATATTCGATTTGGCACGTTTCAGCATACACTTGTGGTGGTCTCTTAATTTGGCTCACTATAGTATGTCCAAACATTGAGCATCACTATAAAGACATATTAGGTAACAACTTTCTTTCTGGATGCTTCTTTCCTTAGACATCATCACCGAAATGGTACACTGACCACACCAGGAAACAGTAAACAAAAGCACGCAGAGCTTGTATGAGCCGGCCGGGTCACGGTCACACTGGATAAGAACACACTACACCACGTCACAAAACATATGTCTGAAATCCCGGTCTTGCAACACCAGACACGATAAATGCCTTACTTCTTTTGTGCAAGAGTATCACAGTATTGTAATTTTAAGATCACCACACGCACACAGTGAATGCATTATTTATATAGCTCGGAACAGTATGGCAAGGTAATAAACACCCAATGAACTCTCGACTGGATGAATTTAGACATTTCAATAAACAGACAATTAAGTGTGAACTGTTCATCAATTAAATAAACATGGCATGTAATAAACTGGCAATTAAATGTTAACTTACTGGCAATATAACATGAATTGAGTGTTAATAGACATGCAATTAAATGTGAACCGTCGCTTTATAAGCAGTCAGTTAAATGCTTATTGCCAGTCGATAAAATCTCGATTTGGATCTACCGAGTCAATTTTATAAACAGTCAATGGGAACACGGTGGAAAATTTTAAATTTAAACACAACAAAAAAAGTCTATAAGTTCTAAATTGTATTGCAAAAGAATTTATTGCCGAAAGCCAATAAGTGTTTAATTAAAACTGGATAGAAATTTTTTTAAGGGCTGTTATATGAGGAAAATGGATAACCTGTTACTTTTGCAGCTCACGCCGTCGTCCATCTTAGCGGAAGTGAAAAACGACTTGCGCTCTCTCTCCGGACCGTACGCTCGGCACTGCTGCTGCTAGAAACATGCGTTTCATTAATGCCCACATTAGAAACGACTGCAATCCGTTCGGTCTTTTCCATAGTACACTTTGCAAGCGGACGTTTATAACACTGTGCTGCTGAAAGCAAAATCAAAGCGCTTCCGGCCAGGGAGTCAAGAGCACTTGCCTTACTCACAAAGCCCACATCTGCGGTCGCCAGGATACCGCGCTTCGGAAGATGCGATTGGTGGAAATAATGCATACGTGGCGCTCTAGTGGCAAAACGAGACAACCAACGCCGAAGAAAACAGAAACAAGACCGTCGCAATCACGATGAGCTCTCCTATCTCTGCTCACATTTGGTAGACGGCCCAAATTCTACTTTTGGCCACGCACACCGCTGCTGGCATTTCATTTTGACTGCCGACAGTACCTTTCTATACTCCGTTCCACATTTAACGTTCAACTTCACGGAAGCTAAGCATGCACTGCTCAAGCAAACTGATGCCGCTCCACCACGAATCACTCCTACTTCTCGAAGGTTTTCTCGAAAACGCCGCGTGGGACAACCAGCATGCTTGGCATTGTAAATTTGGGACACCGCAGGCAGGTGCTAAGTTATTGAACCATCTGGTTTTAATTGTCATTGATGACGTACAACTTTGGCGGCGCGGAATGTAGTAAGAACGCATAGGCGCCTAGACCGTGTATCACTCCTCCGCATATAACGTTTAATTTTTGAGGTCTCAGGGGGGACAGGATACAAATGCTGTAACACGAAAAACTAAGTGCAGGATGTTTCCAGTCGTGGCACATGAGCTTTACTGACAGCGAAGAGTGCTTGTGTGTATTATAGATGGCTACGAACTAAATTCCAGGTGCAGAAGAAGCCAGTACGAAGAGGTGGGCTAGCTTTGACAGCGTTATTCCCGAAGTGTGAAACAGAGCATAAGCCTTTCAAAGAAGGTCGTGCTGACGACAACATCAGCGGAACGTACACAGCATAACATCCCTTAGCGAAAACTAATACATTTGAAATGCACGGCGGGATATTTATAATGTATTTTAAACATATTTTGTATTCATGATTGCACTAAAAATATGCCGGAAATAGGTGCCTGAAATTTTATGCATGGTATTCGAATTATGTTTTTAAACTTTGCCAGGAATACGTCACTGAAGGCATGCTTCTAGCACGTTTCAAATATATAAAAAATATGCTTGCGGTTTTAGCATGTTGTCAATGTATAAAAAGTGTACTTTCTTAAATATGAAAATAATTCGTCTAGAGTATACTTCACTTTTACCAGACGGGCAGTCCTTTTAAATATATTTGAAGCACATTTTTAGCTGCCGTATAACAATCAAGTTCTCGAAATCGCGTTTCGAGAAATGATATGTTGGCAATGTATTTAAATGTACTTTCGTAAATACGAAATTAATTCGTCCAAGGTATACATTGCAGCACACTTCAAGCTGCCGCTGAACAGTTAGTGCTCGAAATCGCGTTTCGCAAAATGACATGTTGGCAATCAATTTAAAATGTGCTTTCGTAAATACGAAATTAATTCGTCCAAAGTATACTTCAATTCTAGCAAAAGGGTAGTCCGCGTCAGCCTATTTGCAGCACACTTCAAGCTGCCGTGGAATAACATAGTGCTCGTAATCACGCTTCCGGGAACAGTTAAAACTCTCACTTTTCTGTCGTCCATTCTCTTATGGTAACTTCTAGCAGGAAGGCAATCTCCACTTATTTAAATTACCAGGCGCCATGCGCGTCTCTGGGCTCGGATATGCCAGCGAAAGACCCCAACTGACAAGTCCGACCAGCTCAATGAATTGTTTGGTTGACAGTTCGACTTTTGACCGATGCCTGACGAAAGTTACGAGTAGCAGTTCGGTTCTAAATAGACCGCAGATCCGAAAGCGACCACTCCGACACTTGTGAGATAATTTGGGCGCCCACAGTCTTTGCGCAAAAAGCGCCTCGCCGGGCAAGATAATATATATATATATATATATATATATATATATATATATATATATATATATATATATATATATATATATATATATATATATATATATATATATATATATATATATATATATCTTGGATTTCACAACATCACTAAACCCTTAATTTCGGGAATTAATTTTTTGATTTTAATTAGGTTTATCGTCCTATATATATATATATATATATATATATATATATATAAGCCAAGCCAGGTTTGACGCTTGTCGGAGCAGTTCCTGTTTGCTGACGTCACTTTCCGTCGGCATTTCCTGCGAGGCAACATCTTTCCTGTTCATGTCCCGTCACGTAACCTTGCATTGTCATAAACTTCTTGATGACAACGCGTTTTCTCAGGGATTGTCTGTGTCCTGATGGTTATAGCCAGTTCAGCCATTACTTCTGCTGTTGGCAACATTGATCAGTACCATGTGGTGAATCCGACTAGTACACCTTTTTTAAGCCGAAGTGAACATATTTTTAATCTATTTTAGTGTGTTTTGTATGTTATATAATGTATTTAACGTATATTTATAGTGTATTACATATACATTTTTAGCATAGTTTTGTTGTGCTCATAGTACATTTCTAGTTTATTTTTTGCATATTTTAAATTTTGATACATTTTTAGGAATGTTCTGAATTTTACTCCTAGCATACTTAGAAATCATTCGTATTGCAAATTAAGCATAGAGAAAAAAATGCAATAAGAATATCAAATAAATGCAATCTGTTCGAAATGCATTTTCAGCACAGCCTTTGTTCGCTACGGGCTGTAAGAGATGTTTTCGCACAAACCGGTCGTCTGTGCGTTGTTCTACTAGAGTTGAGTAATGATCTCTTGAGCGGGGGCCGATAACTTGAGCTAAAAGCAACCCTGAAAATATCTCCACGTGATAAACGACTTCCTTGCCATAAACTAAAGAGGCTGCATTACAAGATATTCCTGGTTCAACGAAGTCCGTTCAGCAAGGATGCATGCAGCTCGCTGAAAATTTATTAGTAATCCTACGATTAGCAAACTGGTGGTGATGGTAGTGGTTTTTATAAAAATAATAGTAAAAAGGAAGGAAAAGATGTTTGCTAGCCCCAGCATCAGCCATCGGTTTTAATTACGCCATCGGTTTTAAACTTCGGTTTTAATTCCCGAGCCAGTGCGGCGAAGCGTGGTTTCCAGTCTGCGTCTTTAATGGTATGCGCGATCACGATTGTTGGCCAAGTCAACCGAACGCTAAGAGAAGCCCATGATAAATACCAAACCTCGCTTTCTCCTCCGACCGAGAAGCGAGAGCACTAACTGTTCTGGGCGCTTCATGTTCAGTTCCTTTCCCTTCAGCAAGAAAAGAAACATAGCGCTCTCACTTTCACCTCAACGTCGATGTCATTGTCATCAGCCAGTTCGTAAACGTTGAAACTTGCTCTCGCAGCATCTACTTCTCCGGCACCACTTACAGCAGAATGCCTCCTTAAATACCTTTCGCAGCTACATGTTAAAAATTACGCCGAAATAACTTGCAAAACCCTGCCTCAAAATTTCTTAGCCGCATTTTGCAACGTTTCCTCCCGCGGTTCTCCACTCTGTTTATATACATCCGTATCTGCAGGTGTTCATAATCACAAGCATAAAAATATTTCGGCCTGCAATAAACAAATCAGATAAAGGAAACCGGAATACAACTGTGTGTATTCTTCAAATAGCACCATCTTGGCCGCCGCGGTGAGTCATTGCTTACGGTGCTCGGCTGCTGACTCAAAAGCCGCGGGTTTGATACCGACCACGGCGATCGCATTTCGGTGAGGGCGATATGATAGTCCCATCCGCTGTGCGATGTCAGTGGATGTTAAATAAACCTAGGTGGTCAAAATTATGCGGAGCACTCCACTTGACGTCAAGGTTCTGACGGAACTACGGCTGTCTGGATCGTGCATGAAAAAAGTGGAATTCACCGGCCAAAAGAATGGAGATGGAAGGAAGTTTCGGTGAACAATACCCCCGTGCTGGATCCGAAACGTCTTTCCATCTCCATTGTTTTGGTCGGCGCCTTCCACTACGGCGTCTGTCGTAGCCGGAGCCGCTCTGGGACGTTAAACGTCATAAACCATAAACCAGGCATCGCCTTCTGAACATGTTACACTGCCAGCACACTCATTAATCTCTACTGAGCAGACTAAATTTAGCATTCGTAATTAGTGAATAAAATAAATATTCCGGGACGCTTAAGCACCACCTAAGGGTATGACGCGATAAAGTTGAGGCCTGCCTTCAGCTGGCCGGGCTCCTTTTCGCAAATCAATTTCCTAACATGTCCCCTGCCCGACAAGACAAACAAGGCCCCGGTTTAACCTATTCGGGCGAAGTACAATGGTGGACTACGAGTAGCGTGTCTGCCTCGGGATCCCAGGGGCATGGGTTGGATTCTCATCTCAGTGCAATCTGCTTAGTGCAAGTCATATTCCGACCTTATATTCACGATGTGATGCGCCTCTCCAGGTGTCACGTAGCTACCTTTACGACCAATCTGCATTTTCTCGCGCGCCGCCGGCACTGCCGGTTTCCAACTGAGCGGGAGCCTTAAAGCTAACACGTTGAGACAAAGTTAAAACAAGAACAAAATTCAGTTTCCTGAGGTTATGCGGCTGCCGTTAAAGTGCAAGGCGATAACAACAAGCGACTCAAGATTTTTAATGAGAGGAGTAGAGTTCTTTATCACTGGCAGTTAGCACCTTGGAAGTCACTGCTGGCACATATCAAGAAACGACAGCCGTTTGAGAAGCGACACCTGCCAATACTAAACGGATAAAACAGTGGACCGCAAAGACACTGGTTACAAAATACAGGCCCTTCCGTTTTTTTTGTACGGAGCCCGAAAGCACTTCCAGTTTGAACAAATCAGTTGTACTTCTAGTATTTTTAAGCACTTCAATCGGCATTACTAGCCGCCCCGAATTTTTTCTTCCCGTTCCGTTGGTGCAGTCTAGTTAAAGGTTAATTGAAGCAAATGTGAACGTGCGCGAGCCAGGGTCCTCTAATGCTTGTCTGGAATATGATACATGCAGGGTGGAACAGGAAGGTGAGTTAAAGCTGTACCTATTGGGCCAAGTAACAGAATTGGAAGAACAGCGTTGAAATGCTATCAGCCCAGTGTTTTAATCAGTAATGTAAACGAGTTCAATTCAGGCATATATTCCGTCAAAATACGCTAAATGTCATAAAAAATTCAAGGAAATTGCATGAAGGAATATCAGTTCACCTAATTTATATATTTCTTTATGGGAAGCACTGTCTCTACGGCGGCCAAGCCGATAAAATCAAGACCAATGTTCCAGTTTGTGGGGCTACCACCACGTGACGGTAAAAACTTGAAATCACCGCGGGAATTTAGAACTTTCGGCGAATCCAATCGAGTGTCTATGGCCGTTGGAAAGGGCTGGTGTGAGCGCAGGAAGCATAACATTTTCCAGTGAGGAAGAAGAACCGGTCTTCATAAATATCATGTTCGTGCAAGAATCTCTCGGGTTGCTCTGTTTTCTCAAAATTACAAGTTTAATATGCACTCATGCAGTTAGGCAGTTTCGCTACTGCTCGCAATCGGACGGCGCTTGTTTTTGAATGTCTACGAAAGCATAAACATGCTGCACTGCGGTTTGCAGTGTAGAACCGGTTGCGATATGCGTATGGCAGAAAAAGGTTTCTTTCTATGCATTATAGATGGCAGCATAATTTTCAAATCCGCTTTAGCTGAACAGTATTTATCCCTCGAATTATAATACCCTTGCCTGAGATACATTTTGCAACTAAGAACGATGGATGTGATATAAATCAGCATAACAAGAAACTCAGAATTACACAGGGTCACTGGACCCGCTTGCACAAGAACGTATCCAACGAAAACAAAAATAGAAGATATCTTCTAACACCGCAATTCGGCGTCCGTGGAGCGATGAGATCGAACTGGAAGAGCGATTTCTCGCCTTCCTCGCCGTTAGTCGCAGAAAACGTCACAGTCATGGATACTTAGCGGAAGCGGCTAAGTTTCAAGTACGTATATCAAATGCGCATCGTTGTCATTTGAAGTGATACATGCAAATCCTACGCTCTCTTCAGGGAGGACGCCATCGAGCAGGAGTCCTCGACAGCGCCTTTCATCGCGGCCCTGGACTCCCTTTGGATGCAGGGCATAACGCACTTCGGTTTCCTCAACGCGTACCTCCAGTACGCCACCACCCCGCACGTCAGGAAAGCGCTGAGCGTGTTGAAGGTACACGCAAAATGCTTGAATTCCAACAGAATGCGTCTGCTGTCTTCGTCGCCAAGCAAAGACGTAGTGTGGTGTCAGCAATTACAACATATCGCAGCGAAATTATTGCTGGGCCTTTTATTTAAACTCTGAAGGTATGTGATACGAAAGCAATAAGCACCTCGCTAGTTGGATTGTACAGCAAGGGAGACATCATCTGTCAGATGGGGCATCAATAAAAGGCGATAAATTAAATAAAGATAGCATCCAAAATTGTTATATTTGCCTACCGCGGCGGCTGCGTTTTTATGGAGGAAAAACGCTAAGGCGCCCGTGTGCTGTGCGATGTCAGTGCACGTTAAAGATCCCCAGGTGGTCGAAATTATTCCGGAGCCCTCCACTACGGCACCTATTCTTCCGTTCTTCTTTCACTCCCTCTATCCCTTCCCTTACGGCGCGGTTCAGGTGTCCAACGATGTATGAGACAGATACTGCGCCAATTCCTTACCCCAGAAACCAATTATAATATATATATATATATATATATATATATATATATATATATATATATATATATATATATATATATATATATATATATATATATATATATATATATATATATGCACAATATTAAAAAGAAATTGTCGGCAGTAAACATCGAAGGCGGTCACAGACTTAATGTTGTGCATCGGCATTAGACATCAAAATATATAAGCTCGAATGTACGCTTTAAAAAGCTTTCTGAATTTAATTTGCCCACATCGCACGTTTACAAAACTTAGTCGCTGCGTATAATATCGTCGTCGAAATAACGTTTTCATCTTCTATATGATTCTGTACCTGCTGTATTAAATAAGCCGGCGGTGCCATTTGATAAAGCTACAATGCGGAAAAGCCAACTAAACGAGCTTACAAAACAGTTTTTTGAGGAAGATATTGAGAACTCGAATGTGGATTCAGAAATTCCACAACTGGGTTCGCCTTCAGTGATGGCGGCCTTAAATTCCGCAATTATTTTTGCGCCATGAGACTGAAAATTAAACGATTTTGAATTTTATTCAAATGATCACCATTTAGTAGAGCTGTTTCTCATAAATAATTATTTATGGATAAGAGCTCTTCTAAATGCAGCTCTAAATCAGCTCTACTTAGCGCAGCATGGCGCATATTAATGTGCGCCATGCTGCAAAATCCAGCTGCTCAGGAGGCAGGTACGTATATGTCACGGATTTCAAAATAAAAACTTGTTACCTCTAAAAAATAACGCTCTTTCTCTCTCTCTCTCTATATATATATATATATATATATATATATAGTATACATTACACCATGTATAATGTATTATATAAAAATAATAATAATAATTGGTTTTGGGAAAAGGAAATGGCGCAGTACGTGTCTCATATATCGTTGCACACCTGAATTGCGCCGTAAGGGAAGGGATAAAGGAGGCAGTGAAAGAAGAAAGGAAGAGGTGCCGTAGTGGAGGGCTCGGAAATAATTTCCACCACGTGGGGATCTTTAACGTGAACTGACATCGCACAGCACACGGGCGCCTTAGCGAATTTCCGCGATAAAAACGCCGCCGCCGCGGTCGGGTTCGTACCCGGGAACTCCGCATCAGTAGCCGAGCGCCCTAACCACTGAGCAACCGCGGCGGATCCATGTGTTATTTACTAAAAGTGACTTCTTGGCAGCTGATTGATCATTGATATAGAGTCACCAGATATTGAAAAAAATAACAAGATTTAAGATTAAATTCCTTTTATGCTTTTCAAGTTCTGCTGACTATATATATATATACATATATGCCGGTGACTTTGTTCGTGAACGGACAAAGTACAAACAATGCGGGGAAATATATATATATATATATAGCTACGAAGGGAGCCAACAGTCACCGAAACCAAGATGCATAGGGAATGTTTTTTTATGTGTTGTGCTTATCAGTAGGATATTATAGTACTTAGATTAATAAATCGCTTAAAGAAAATTACTTATAAAGCAGCAGAAGAAACAACCATGCCGCCGGTGGGATCCGAACCCACGACCTCCGAATATCGCGTCCGGTGCTCTTACCAACTGAGCTACGGCGACGGCTGTCCAATCTGCTGCTCTCGTGGGTATTTATGTTCATTGGGTGTAAGCGAACCTTGAGAGTGTTCACCAGCGCCACCCTCGACCATAGCGGCGGACGTAGCACGTCCTGTAATACCGCGAGCGTGACGTGGAGCGTCATCTAACGGCGAGGGCGGAAACTGTGCGAGAGCCCTCTTAAGCTACCTATGGCATCAAGACTGCCAGAACCGAGACCCTCGTTAAGCTATTAGCAGATAAGTTAAAGGAAATGAGGGGCTCGTTTGACAAACCTACGAAGGGAGCCAACAGTCACCGAAACCAAGGTGCATAGGGGAATGTTTTTTTAAGTGTTGTGCTTATCAGTGGGATATTATAGTACTTAGATTAATAAATCGCTTAAAGAAAATTACTTATAAAGCAGCAGAAAAAACAACCATGCCGCCGGTGGGATCCGAACCCACGACCTCCGAATTCCGCCCTCGCCGTTAGATGACGTTCGACGTCACGCTCCCGGTATTACAGGACGTGCTACGTCCACCGCTATGGTCGAGGGTGGCGCTGGTGAACACTCTAAAGGTTCGCTTACACCCAATGAACATAAATACCCACGAGAGCAGCAGATTGGACAGCCGTCGCCGTAGCTCAGTTGGTAAGAGCACCGGACGCGATATTCAGAATATATATATATATATATATATATATATGAAGTCACCAAAAATTGAAGAAACGTAACAGGATTTAATTCACGACGGTTCGGCTGGAGAACCAGCCTTTTTCGAAAAAGGCTGGTCCTCCAGCCGAAACGTCATGAATTAAATCCTGTTGTTTCTTCAATTTTTGGTGATTTTATATTATATTGACCAAATCAGCTGCCAGAAATCACTTTTGGTGTGTGTATATATATATATATATATATATATATATATATATATATATATATATATATATATATATATATATATATATATATATATATATATACTTATGAAGGGAGCGAACAGTCACCGAAACCGAGGTGCATAGGGGAACGTTATCTTTTTTTTTTTAATGTCTTATGCTTATCAGTGGGATAACATTACTTAGATTAATTAATCGCTTAAAGAAAATTACTTATATAAAGCAGCAGAAAAAACAACCATGCCGCCGGTGGGATCCGAACCCACGACCTCCGAATATCGCGTCCGGTGCTCTTACCAACTGAGCTACGGCGACGGCTGTCCAATCTGCTGCTTTCTTGGGTATTTATGTTCACTGGGTGTAAGCGAGCCTTGAGAGTGTTCACCAGCGCCACCCTCGACCATAGCGGCGGACGTAGCACGTCCTGTATTACCGCGAGCGTGACGTGGAACGTCATCCAATGGCGAGGGCGGAAACTGTGCGAGAGCCCTCTTAAGCAACCTGTGGCATCAAGACTGCCAGAACCGAGACCCTCGTTAAGCTATTAGCAGACAAGGTAAAGTAAATGAGGGGCCCGTTAGACAAACTTATGAAGGGAGCGAACAGTCACCGAAACCGAGGTGCATAGGGGAACGTTATCTTTTTTTTTTAATGTCTTATGCTTATCAGTGGGATAACATTACTTAGATTAATTAATCGCTTAAAGAAAATTACTTATATAAAGCAGCAGAAAAAACAACCATGCCGCCAATGGGATCCGAACCCACGACCTCCGAATATCGCGTCCGGTGCTCTTACCAACTGAGCTACGGCGACGGCTGTCCAATCTGCTGCTTTCTTGGGTATTTATGTTCACTGGGTGTAAGCGAGCCTTGAGAGTGTTAACCAGCGCCACCCTCGACCATAGCGGCGGACGTCCGCCGCTATGGTCGAGGGTGGCGCTGGTGAACACTCTCAAGGCTCGCTTACACCCAGTGAACATAAATACCCAAGAAAGCAGCAGATTGGACAGCCGTCGCCGTAGCTCAGTTGGTAAGAGCACCGGACGCGATATTCGGAGGTCGTGGGTTCGGATCCCACCGGCGGCATGGTTGTTTTTTCTGCTGCTTTATATAAGTAATTTTCTTTAAGCGATTAATTAATCTAAGTAATGTTATCCCACTGATAAGCATAAGACATTAAAAAAAAAAAAGATAACGTTCCCCTATGCACCTCGGTTTCGGTGACTGTTCGCTCCCTTCATAAGTTTGTCTAACGGGCCCCTCATTTACTTTACCTTGTCTGCTAATATATATATATATATATATATATATATATATATATATATATATATATATATATATATATATATATATATATATATATAAGTTAAAGGAAATGAGGGGCCCGTTTGACAAATTTATGAAGGGAGCCAACAGTCACCGAAACCAAGGTGCATAGGGGAACGTTAATTTTTTTTTTTAATGTGTTATGCTTATCAGTGGGATAATAATACTTAAATTAATAAATGCTTAAAGAAAATTACTTATAAAGCAGCAGAAAAAACAACCATGCCGCCGGTGGGATCCGAACCCACGACCTCCGAATATCGCGAATAAGCATTTATTAATTTAAGTATTATTATCCCACTGATAAGCATAACACATTAAAAAAAAAAATAACGTTCCCCTATGCACCTTGGTTTCGGTGACTGTTGGCTCCCTTCATATATATATATATATATATATATATATATATATATATATATATATATATATATATATATATATATATATATATATATATATATATATATATATCGGCAACCGTAGCTTCAGAGGATCCGCGCCATGCAATAAACCTAGGTGCAAACACTGTCCGATGATGACAACAACAACCAGTGCTAAAAGCACAGCGTCATCCTTCTCATTTAAGATAAAAGGTCACTTTCATGCGACAGCGCTTATGTTGTCTACCTCCTGGAATGTGGCATCTGTAAAGCTCAGTACGTAGGGCAGACAGTTACACCGTTCAGAATTCACATCAACAACCACAGATCACATGTGCGGACACAGCCAAATCTCCCACTTTCAAAACACATCAACAACCTTGGGCACCCATTCGATGACTTTACAATCTCGAGCGGCATTAACGAAACAGTAGGCCGGCTATCATGCTTACACACTCAATAGATGTAAGGAATAATTTTCCCAGACTCCTAGAGTAATAATTACCCAAACTATCAAAAATAATTATCCCAGACTCATAGAACGGGCGGCAGCATGCATAACAAGCATAGCTTCCGACGTGTTGTCCTTTTTTCACTTGCATTGTCCCCAGTTTTTTCACTTGCATTGTCCCACATTTACTGCTATTTTCTTTCCCCTTTTTATTAATATTCTAATCTTGTATTGTCGCGCATTGCATTATATTGTCACGCATTTGCTGTTATCCCCATTCATTTTTTTGCTGTCATGTCGGTCTTCGCTTCATACATTGATGAATTGTTTACTCTGAATGGTCATTTGTCTTGCGGTAGATTGTTCTTCCGACTCATTGCAGTTCGTTTCTGGTGTTGGATTTATTGTTAGCCTTGTCTTTTGTCTGTATCTGTATGCGTGTGTACGGAGTGCCCTTCTAAGGATTGATTAGAAACTTGTATTATTTGATTTCTCTCGTGTTGCCACAACCCTTGTCTGAATGGATATTTCCAAGATTTGTACAATGGCTCTTCTTTCTTTTTTTCCCCTAATTTTCTTCCTTTCTCTTATTCTTTTTGTCTTTGTGTTTTTGTTTCTTTTTTTCTCTTCTTTTTTTAGAGGCCTCGTTGGCATTCCTCTTGACCCCCTCCCTTCCCCCATACCAGTTCCTCTGGAATGTTGCCTTCTGCATGTACAGGGGTGAAGCCCTTCATACTTGTCACCAAAATACGCCCTTCACCCCTTTCCAAAGCAGCCCTGAGGTGGTGGAAAAGAATCCCCCCTTTTTTCTCTTTTTTTCATTTTTTTAATGTTCTATTTTGTATTCTCTCGTGTTGCCACCACCCTTCTCCGAATGCACATTACCAAGCCTTGTACAATGTCTCTTCTTTCCTTTTTTCACTACTTTCCTTTTTTTCTCTCTTTTTTCGTCCTTTTTTTTTTATTAGAGGCCTCGTTTGCATTCCTCTTTACTCCTCCTCATTTCACCCCCCCCCCCCCCCCCCTACCAGTTTCTCTGGAATGTAGCTTCCTCCTTGTACAGGGGTGGAGCCCTCCACGCTTGTCACCAAAATCCTGAGAGGAGCGACACCTCGAGGGCCTTTTCAAGGCAGCCCTGAGGTGGTGGGATAGAATCTTCCTTTTTTATATTTTTATTATCTTAATCTTATTGTTCTTTTGTTATTAAAAAAAAATCGGCCTCTCCGGAACACCTGCACCGATTCTCTCTCTTACTTTGTTAAAAAAATGTCTCAACCCCTCCCCCCTAAGTGTTCTGAACTCGTGCTTTGCTGTAAACTTGTAAACTTTGTACCTTGAGCATTCTCTATAAAAACTGCGTGTTTCAAACGCTGTACTACACTCGAAAAAGGCTGGTACTCCAGCCGAAACGTCGTGAATTAAATCCTGTTATGTTTCTTCAATTTTTTGGTGATTTTATATTATATTGACCAAATCAGCTGGCAGAATATATATATATATATATATATATATATATATATATATATATATATATATATTTCCCCGCATCATTTGTACTTTTTCCGTCCACGCACAAAGTCGCCGGCAGGCGGTTATATTATTTTGTTTGTGGCGTTGTAGCATGAGATGGGACCAGACTTATCTCGATTGATCGTGGGCTCGAGGAATTGCTTCCCCATTTTTCTAGATTGTTGTCCCGCTGAATCGACCAATATTTGGCGCCAATAAAGTTTTTTTCTCTCTCTATATATATATTGTAGTTGCTTTTGGTTCCTTATCTCGAAGGTTTCATGAGCGCTTTTAATCGAGCGCTGCCAAGAACTGCAGGCAGTCCGTTCGACGACCGCCTGGCACGCTTGTTGCTTTCTCCGCCGCCGAATCATTCAGTCCGTTGTGAGCGCAGGTCAGCCCAATAAGCAGTTTTCTTTATAGTACTTTTCTCTGTTTTCCTTACTGCCCTCACTGCCGCCGCTATTATGTAACAATACAGCTTTGCGCCGCAGTGGCTCGGGGGTTATATGGCACTCGGTTGCTAATCCGATAGACGCGGGTTCGATCGCGGATTCGGAGGAGGCGAAATGCTAGAGGCCCGTGAACTGTGCGATGTCAGTGCACGTTGGAGAACCCAAGGTGGTCGAAATATCCACATCCCATCACTATGGCGTCCCTTGCAGCCTGAATTGCTTTGACACGTGAAACTTCCATAAACCTTACATATATAATTTTAAGCAGGCACGCACATTTCAGTGACCTTTACTGACCCATTTCGGCCGCAGCCCGTTCATTTTCTTGTGAAAATCCTGGCTACGGCCTAGAGAATATTCTATGTAAAATCTCTCTTTTCAGTAGTTCTAATCTTCTTATGCATTCACAAAGAGCGACGGGAAAGCGCGTGAATTTTTTTCATATCAAGATAATATGGTATTTGTGAGGATGTTTGCGTCACAACTGCTCTCCCCGCTGTCGGAGTGGCTTGCAGAGGTTGTTCTTTTTTCCTCATCTCTGCACCTGCATCAAAGCCGAATTTCGGCCAGCTTGCATCAAAAGGCGGCAAAAAATATGCCGAGTTTCCTGTCTACCATTCGCCCAAGAGACATGAGCGCGCTCACAGCAGAACCTTTCAATCTAACTTCATGTGGAATGGGCAACATAAGACGCTGGGCGCGAAGTCTACAAAAAGCAGATCGTATGAGGCATATCCCCATGCGCGGTAATGTTCTCACTTTCTGTAAAATAAATAGTTCCGACGTCGTGACGGTGGTTGCAAGCGGTAACGTGTTGCTGCTGAGGAAGAGGAAAGAGGCGGAAACTTTGAGTGCTACTATTCAAGTAGCCCGGAGGTCCGTGAAGCGACGCGCCTTGTGACGAAGCCTAAGAAAAGGTCGCCATTCCTACTGTGATTAAACGCAGGTATAGCAGTAGAACTTACATTCGTGTCTCCTTCACCTACCGTTTTTTCCCTCGTTTCGCTCTCCAGATAATCGACAGACACTTTTGGTCCAAGCAGAGCAGCACACGCCAGACTTACATGGCCCTCGGTGTGGCTCCACTTAATCCTTTGCAGTACAGCTCCTTTGCCGACCTTATGAAGTGAGCATGCTGATTCTTTTTTTTTGCTGCTAAACACAATTTTTTCTGTGAAACCTTCGATAAAAATCTTGCTTTATCGTTTTCAGTACATTTCCCAGTTCGTCCCAAGTAGCGAAGTTTAGTTTCAAGCGCTGGCATATCACATCTTCCATTTCAGTTGTGTCTGACTCTTATTAATCGTGTGAATATCTTCTGCTCAGCTAAAACAAACTATTCCTCTTCATAAAGGTCACTGACTGTCCGCCTCATTCATCAGTACTTGCGCTGTCAACGGAGTGCGTGGGAGACATCTACTGCCAAGGTTAAGTGTAGACAGCTGGGCTAGTTGGTGGGAGACATCTACTGCCAAGGTTAAGTGTAGACAGCTGGTCTAGTTGGTGGTTTTTAATACTATTACTCAGCTCACGAGGACACACAAAACACGCGTGCAGAGGGAGAGTAAACACCACAGACGCTGAACTTGAGCGCAATTTTATTCCAATAAAATAGGTACTCATGCACATTGTGTGTGATTCTGTATTAATCGACTGTACAGAAGAAGAACATGCGTGAGAAAGACGAAGGTAAACATGCGCTTCAGCAGAATCGCAATCTGCGTGTGTGTCTCTGCTCGCAAAGGTACTGGAGGCGAAGGATAGGTCGGCGGCCGAGGTCTGGCGACGACGTCAGCATATGTCAGCGGATTGGCGACAGGTGGTGGCGGATGGGTGGGCGGGAGAACCTCCGCAACCTGCTACTCTTGGATGGCATTTCGGAGAGCCGGAGATAAACATGGTGGTAATTCTGGAGGGCTCGGCAGAAGAGGGAGCTGGCGCGCCACTTCTTCACGAACAAAGTCCTGGATTTGTTAGAGCAGAGATGTGTCAGGTGCAGGCATCAGCCCAGCAAGTGACTCAACCATGTGGGACTGCTGACGAGTTAGTGCACTCTGCTTGCGCAGCTCCTCAAAGCTTTGGCGGAGGGTGACGACTTCAGCAACTGTTCGCAAGCCGCGCGCTATCAGCATCTGAAAGGCGTCGTCGTCGATACCCTTCAAAATGTGTTTAATCTTGTCAGCTTCCGACATGCGGGGGCCTACGCGCTTGCATAAGTTAAGGACATCTTCGATATAGCTTGTGAAACTTTCGCTGACCTGATGGGACCGTTCGCGCAAGCGTTGTTCGGCACTTAGTTTCCTGACAGCCGGACGACCAAATGGCCGGGTCTCGTTGGCAAAGTGAGCCGGCACAGATAACGGCTGGGCCCACTTGCACGTTCTAATGCTGAACGTCGTCCGGCATCGCAAGAGTCGGGAGAGTATACGCCTGCGGAGTTATAGGGCTGTTTGCCTGCACCTCCACCAAATGTAAGGCGGGGGTTTATTTAATGAAACTGGAACGACGGAAGCAGCGACGAAAACAGTCCGAGGTGAAACAGCTCAAGCACCGACACTCAGGGCTATAGCGTTGGTGCTGAAGAACATCTCCAACTTCGCATTTGTCACGGATGTTCGTCTTCTTCTGTATACTTCACACTACGAGGCACAGAGCACGCACGAATCCTTTTCAGGAACAGAATAGTAATCAAAGAGCAAAACAAAGTTGTCTTCTTGAAATCTTAAGTTCGTTCTTTCACACCTGCGTATTTTACCTGCCGTAGTCGCGGCGCTCGTTATGCTCCCGGGAGGCAATGAAATGGAGCTCAGGGTGTCGTTAGCACATAATATGAAACAAGCCAACAGTCACTGAAGTCAAGGAAAGCATACGAGAATGTTCTTTTCGTTTTGGTGCTGACCAGCAGAAAACTAACATTACATTGATTTTTTTAATACAATGAAATCTCTAATAGCAGAAACCACAGCGATATGCCGCTGGTGGCGTCCGAACCGACAACGTACGCATGTCACATGCAATACTGAACCAACTAAGCTTAAATGGCGGCTGATTCGAGCATTTCAATTAGAGTGTTTTTGTGTTGTGTGAAGCCTTTTATATAGGTTGAGAGGTGAAGCGATACCGATCATACATGCATACATGCGGCGCCATGCACAGGTTGACGCAGCATGTGTGCACAGAAGGAAGCGAAACATCAAATATTGCTACCAGAAGCCGCGTAACCTTCTTACGTATTCTTAAGTCACCTATGCGGGTCATTTAACTTTTTTCACGGTCCACTCATCTTCAATTTCAGGCAAGTATTCTTGCCGCAGATCTTCATCGCAATCGGGCATATCTCCTACTCGGATGACCTCAGACCAGACTGCGTCATCATCCCCCCGAATGTGTACTCATTTCCTAGCAGGTTTAATATCACGTATGGCCACACCATGGTAAGTTTCTCCTATACTGATACCCTGTGGTTTGCAGTACTTTTAAGTGCGGATTGTGTTCACGTGGCTTTAAGATGAGACGTAGAGGGCAGCCACACTGGCCGCAAAAAGTAATTGCACCTCTTGTCACGCAAAGCCGCCTGCCCCTACGCAGCTCTCCAAGTATGGAGTTTCGAAAAAGAGGCGAGAAGGGCATTACAAATTGATGTTAACAAAGGCACCTTAAGGTAGTGACTCCTGTAATCAAAGCAGCGTTCTCAATTTTCTCTGGACGCAGTTCCACTTTCTAGTAATTCACAATCCCTTGGAAGAAAGCTGCCGGTTTTAGAACGACTGTGGGAACGACTGTGATCTGTTGACATAATGTGATCTCTTAACATATCTTAACATACGTCTAGTATGTTAAGTGCCAGTTTAAGACCGGGAGTAAATATTGCTCTTCAAAGGCGCTTGCTGGGAGGTCAGCGACTCATTAATGTTTTATTTAAAATAACTGGTAGGAAGGTGGCGTACTCGGTAAACCTGGCGGAATTATCAAACTTAGTGCACATATATTTTTTTAGGGCAACGTCTTTCATCTTAGTGTGGTAGGGAAGTAGCCCTATGGTAAGGCCAGTGCGAAAACTCGTAACTTACGTATAGGAGACATAGTATCTTCCTATAAGATTCGCAGGAAGAATGACTCAAATATGCATTTTAGAAACCATTCGAAACAAATCGAGTATAGATTCATATTAACGAAAAGTTTTAAATAACTGGCACTAAGTTCGAATAACATTTCAGTAATAATCTTTTGCGACTGCTTAAAAAATTGCAGGGGGGCACTTTGTTGACCTAAGGTGCGGTGAGGCGAAAGCCTTTACCGTAGTGTTGCTGCTTGTGTCACTGACGTGTGGCTGAGACGTTGAGTCAGTACACAATTGTTTGCGAATCCTAAATTCTGGAGACGCTCGAGGGCGTTTGGGAGGCATCCGTCTGATTCGACACGTTTCCGCAAACACTCTCCAGCAACAACACTCTCCAAGGACAACTATATGTGTGTGACCAGGAAGTAGCGTCTTTTTTAGCACGCTCGGCTGCAGAGCGGAAGGATGGTTGTTCGAATCCCGACATGCACAAGTATTTGTTTTTATTATCGAGTTGACGTAATTTCGTTCAAAGCTATAGTGTAACAGATTTCGCGGACGGACGGACGGACGGACAAAGATGAGCCATTATAGGCTTTTGCCTTAATTGATGACTAAATGGTCTAGTCTTGATTGTTCGTGGTTCCCACATACGAAGCCGCTGACGACGTCATCGGTGTGACATGACTTGAGACCGGACATTACCCGAGACCGGACAAGGTCATGGCTGCAAGTATGAGCCATTAAAAGCTTTCGCCTTAATACAAGGGCCCCTCCGACGCCGTGCAGCACGCCACCATGATCGGACTGGGCGGAAAACCGGGTTTGGTGCCATGACGCGGTTTAATAATGTGGCAGGGTTCAAATCATCTTACGGCACCTAGTTTTGTTACGCCGAGAACCGCTGCGCCGGAGGGGAGGCTGTGCAGCTCAGTGATCCACTGCTGGCGGGAAGCGGGCAAGGACGCAGACAGCACTAAAGGACGGCTTCTCTCCAGCTCTGCACATCGCTCCTACGATCTCCGAAAGGCCTATCAAAGGCAATGGAGACCGCGCAAGACCAGCATTTGGTAAAATGCGGTACAGTGAGAGGGTCAAATAGCATTATCTGGTACCACCAAAACGCACGGCTCAGTTGAACGAAGTTAGCTGTCTTCGGCCGAACAAGCATTCGCTGTTCGCTTTCCGGCTAACAGCTAAGCTCATTTGAACTGTGTTAACATCTGTGGCTCCGCAAAATTTTCAAATTGCTTCGCAGTCGGAAAAAAAAAGAAAAGTTCTTTTGCACAAGTGTCAGATTTATGTGGTTGATCGAGGCTTCTTGGCTCCAGTAAGGCTGATATAAATTATACAAGCAAAGACGTGTGCGCGTGCTGAGTGCCATGGCATGACTTTTCCCTCCCAAGCGCGACAGGCAGTTCCCAAAGAGCCTTGAGCCTACTAGCTCTCACATTTTCCAGCGCAAACAAAGGTTCAAGGACAAAAGCTAGAACATAACGCCGTGAGGAGATAAGCTTTCGCCCAAGTCGTCCTACTCGCTCGCTGCTATACTAGCAACTTCTGAGCGAACGGCACTCACCGTTTGCCGGGGGGCCGGAGCGTCTTGGTGCTTTTCCTGCAATCATGGCTGCAATACAAGTCAGCAGATTACTGCACCTGGCTCCCAAAGCAAAAGACGAAGAGCGGAGAGCATTTATAACTATATACAACAAACATCGAGACACTGCACTCCCACTTCTGCACTCACTTGCTTCGTGCTTCCTTTTATCCATTGACGACTCGGTGTCGTGCTCTATGTTCGGACATCGTGGCTGCAACTTCCAAAGATGTCTCAATGAAATACTCAACAAAAGCCCTGCATGCGCCGGGATTTCTTCACGCTGTTATTTCGCTGACCTCGCTAGCAACTCGTGTGGGGCCTATCCCTGTCCATGTCCGGGCGGCAATTTCAGGAACGGTACTGACTGTCGTCCCTTGTTCCAACAACTTGTCCCACTTTGGGCGCCATTGCGGAAATATGGGCGAGGGGGAGGGGGCAGTCTTCCGTCCCACACTGCCACTCCGCGGCTGCAGCGTCTTCGCTGGCTGACCGCGGAGTGGTCCGTACTCGAGGGAACAATTGAAGGGACGAAAAAATGTAATCACTGATATGCTACTTATTACAACTTGCAAATAATGCATAGAGCGGGCGAGGCAGCTTCAAAACATCAACGAGGCATTCCTCGGAAGTAGAAGGCTAGGTGAGAAGGGCTTCCACTTGCAGGCTGGGGCAGGGACGTGGCTTCGGCGGTATCTGCGGTGAAAATTTGTACATGCTGAGGTCGGCGGCCGTGTCTTTCCGTGCGTGCCGCATCCTTGGGGCATGGTACCTGCTTGACACAAAGGTATCCCCGCCGTTTGCCGGGGAAGCTGACGAGAGCGCGCGTTTGCTGCGCTCGCTTCGCTGCCTAGAACCAGCAGTCTAGCGGCAGGGCGCGGAATCTTCCCGTCCGCCTGTCGTGGAAGGTGAGGATAGCGTGCGGCTGCAACCACGCGCGATGTTGGCGGGATCCCGAAAACGAAGACTCTCACCGGCACCGCGCAGTTCCGCGTATACTTCGAGGTGGCGCTTCTGTTTCTGCTTCGACTTCCCCCATGAGGGAGTTTCCTTCTCGCCCAGCCGGCGCCCTTCCGACGTATGATGGGGATGGTAGTTGGCGGCGTCAAGAGCAAGGGGGAAACGCAGTATCAACAACATAAGCTGAAGCACATGACTATTCGCTATCGTCACCAGAGGCAAAAGGTAATTTTCTCGTTATTATAACAATACGGCTTAAGTTTTATAATCTGATATTTTTGTTTACACCTTAGCGGAAATGAGAGTGCTCCGTATTATGACAGCTATTGATAAAATTGCATAAGTGATAGACCCGTATCGCAGTGCCGCCGCCTGCACTTAGCGGTGTCGCACGATGATTCGTTTCGTACAAACAATCGCACAAGTATCGAGTATTGGTACAAATGCACGATTTATATTCGATTTCATTCTCTAACTATTGAATTCGCACTCGAATTTGTTTTTAGCCGCGCTATTCGTATTTGATTCGGTATCAAAGCTATAATCATATCCGTCTCGATTTTGAAAACGTACTGTTTGTACACCCGTTTTATGGCGCGTGGATAACAGGAAATATCTTGCAACTCGGGTTTTCGGCTGGCAAAATGCAGTGGACGAGCGCTGAGTATTGTCACAGTTAAGCACCACAGAGACGCTCACCAACCTCCAAGACAGCAGTGAAATAAAAAGCGCTGAAGCGGTGCGTGTAGTCAGTTCATTTTTAGATCAAGGAACTCGGGCAGTACATGCTCAGAGCCGCTTTTCTGTGCTACCTGCTTTCGAACGGAGCGCTTAAGCGTTTGGATGCTGACACAATTCGCAGCACCAAATTCTAGTTCCTGCGGTTGCACCTCAATGGTGCTCAAATGCCAAACCGCCCGTGGTCTTAGCGATATCATTGCATATAAGAAACAGGAAGGATCGAAATTAACGTGAATTATTGTTAACCCTTTCTATTAGCCTCGACGGGTCGACAGCGTCTTACCGGTATGAGCAAACTGCAAAGTTGCATTACCTACGAGATATCTCTGTCCCGCGCACCATCATAGTTCGCCATCAGGAGGCTGGGCAGCAGCTTTATCGCCAGCGAATCAAATGTTAACCGGAAGTCTAAAGTCTAGTGCTACATTCTTCGAGATGAGGTAGTAATTCACGGCAGCGATGATCAGATCTGTGCACAGAGTTCAATTCGCGCCTTCTGTTTGCTGCGAAAATCCTTTTCGTGCTTACTTCTGCTCATGTAAGGAGCTCCGCCACCCGGGAGACATAAATTACGTAATAACACACGGCGTACGAATAAAGTCAAACTGCTCTCTTTAAGCCCTTCCATGTACAATATACTGCTTTACGGACGCTTCATCATCTCGTTTCTACCCCTTTTCTCCATCACTTCTGATTTTATCTTTGTTTCGCGTGTGAGTAAATTATAGAAATTATTCGAATGTAAAGGTTATGACGCGCAGCTCAGTAGACTGCACCTTCCGCCTCACTGGCGGACTGCATTTTTGCAGATAGGGCTGTCTTTATTAGTAAAGGGCCTGGTTGTTACTTCTATATCCTCTCAAGTTCGAATTGTCAGGTTTGAAATAAAACACCGCTTCATCAAATCTTCTTTGTTAGCAGTGGTATAACAATTAAACAACAAAGTTGAGCTCGCTGGTGCTTGGACACTGGCTGCGACATGTTAAGCTAGCACGGATAAAACAGCGGGCAGAGACAAAGAAACACACGGGACACACGCTGGACATGTCTAGCGTGTGTCCTGTCTGTTTTGCTGCCTGAGTCCGCTATTTTATTCGCGCTAGCTAACATGTGGCAACCAGCAGTATAAAGACCGCTAGTGCACCGTGAATCGCAATCTCGAGTGACCAGTGCACATGCGGTTTTCCTGTCGAAGCCATAGATTAGCACGGCGGCGTGTACTACCAACTGGATAGCAATGAATGGAGTCCGAGTGATGTTTGAATGTACGGTAGCTAAAATTGCGCTATCGGGTGACGTGCAGCAGTTTGTCTGGCGAGCCGAGGATTTCGAACATCATTGCGGATAAACAAAATTTAGGCACTGGGCTCTAAAATAACAAATAAACCGTTTATTAGTTGATTTTAGTTTTAAGAAAACCTGTAAACTCTAAAAAATCACCCAGTATATATCCTTACTTCCACAGTGGTGAACGTTACTCGTGTAGGACGGTTTAGTTTAGTTTATCGGGGGTAAAACGTCCTAAAGCGACTCAGGCTATGAGGGACGCCATACCGAAGGGCTTCGGAAATTTTTATCACCTGGAGTTCTTTAACGTGCTCGTGTGAGGTGTGCTTTAGTGGGGCGCAAACAGCGTAACACACTACTTTGCTGGAAGTTAGGGCTGAAACAATGCCTGCATGATGCTTAACAAATTCAAGAAGTTTTCTGCAGTCTATAGCATGCTGCTTGTGTGTTACGCCTTTGGCAATTCCTGCCCCTAATCCATGCTCACTGCCCAAAACAGTAGACGACAGTTTGAAAGGCGGCGACTTCCACAGGTGGGGTGCGCATCTGCGCTGCTATCTTGCAGGGATCCGCCATTGAACTGCTGTGGTCCATCAGCCGCGTGCAGCGCCACCCGGCACTGGTCTTCTCCGTGAGCCTACACGGCCGCGAATATGTGGTGAGACGCCCGGACGACGGTGACCCAAACATCGGCACATTCAGGTTCTTCAACCAGTGCAACAGAACAAGGATAGTGACTGTCTCACTAGTAAGAAAGCCCTGGCTGAGCCTTTGACTTTATACACGTTAATAGTGCGAAATATCAAATTGTGCTATTCTGTGGTATATGCTTCCAAGGTTGTGTGTGAAAGTTTCTGGCCCGTAGTTTTTTAAAGTTTTTGAAATGAATTGTGTCCTTACTGTCAAGTGTTCGATAAATGGCTGCATTGCAACAGGTGCAAAATTGTACACTGCAAGAGTAGGCAGTTTACCTTTTCACCTGGTATTTAGCATAGATTTGACGGAAAATCTCGGTCCTTCAAGGACGAAACAGTAGATATCATGTAGAAGATGCCAGATCTCTATCGCAGTCAAACTACAGCTCCCAATTAAAGAAAACTGTACCAAATCCACAACAAATACAGCTGATTACCGGAATGCATGGCGGCGCAGGCCTTTTCCATATAGTCAGCTTGGATGTAGGGAAGCTTGGGTGAGTTGATGATTGTACATACAGAAAATGCGTAAACAATGAAAGTGCAGAGGAACAGCCTCCGCGTGTGCGCCTGTTCCTGCGTCCTTGTCTTTTTTTGTGTTGTTTTAATTATGAACAACCTCCAACTCTGCCGAGCTTCTATACGGCGCGTGTGTACGCTTGTTTCCACGCCATTGGCTCGATCCGCTGATATGTGCATCGGCTTGGAGGCTATGGATCCGATTTTCACATATTTTCATATTGACTTAATTGAAGGGTCCTATCCTCTAGTGCAGGAAAATATCTGGCATTTGCTCCAATCTGCATTTATTTTGTTTTTTTAACGTAGGAATTGCCGACTGCACAAAGCTTTATGCAATTCTTTAAGTTGAACATAACGGAATTTATAAGCACACCTAAGCTATTGGCTGGTCACTTGTGCTCTTGTGTTCTACTTGCGAGACGCAAACATAGCCACTTAACATCGAAAAACATCGTCATTGAGATTGTGGACTCATTCTCGTAAAGCTGTCAGGAAGATATGTTGGTGTCCCTTCTGTTTTCGGCGCAGCTTAAAAGCCTGTTTCCTATGGAGTTGAAGTGTCATCGTAGGTTGAGGGATATGGTACAGAAGGCTGTACGTGCGCTACTGATATCGCATGTGAAGGTGGAATAAAAGCAGGCACGACATGTACATCGAAGCGGACATCGACGATGATCCCATGTTGTTTTCGCGATATGTTCCTACTGACAGTGCGTCGGAAGATATACGATTCTTCTGGACATGGGATGCCTGATACGGGCTGTATTGCGCAAGCGTTCGCCGATCACTTTTCACGGGCGTGCTGCCTGGTACCGTCCTCGACACAGAATATACACAGAGAGTTCAGCGACGATTACATCACGTTATCATCGCTTTCATCACATGTCGCCAGCGACACCATTCGTCTTCTGACACCTAGATTATCTATTGTCCACAGTAGCCTGCCGTTTTCTATTCTTAAAGAATGCGCTTAACTTCTTGTTCATGCACTGGTGTATAGTTATAATCTACGTTTACCATAAAGTTTCCCCAGAGGTCCAGAAGACATAAATTGTTTTTCTTGTGTATACGAGTAGCGGCTCTCACAGTGTTAAAAATTATCGACAAGTTTCTTTGAATCTTACGTTCGCAAAAATATTATAGGCAGTCCTCAGAAAACCTCTAGCTATTTACTTCGAAACAAAGACCTCCAGCTCAGGATGACTTTATGACAAGGGGGTCGATTGAGTCCAACTCCTTGTTTTGCTTGAGTAGATTGCTTCCTTAGTTATAAACCGCCGAGAAATAGACCCCGTATATTTTGATATTTCCGAAGATTTCTATTTAAAAATCACTAATTACTGAAAAAAAGCCTAGGTTTTTCAGGGGGCGACGGATTCACTTAGCACATTTTTCTAGTAATCTGTGTGAGCGTAAAAGCTACGTTCGTTTTTCCGGTTCATGCAGTTTCAGCCATACAAAAGAGTGTCCGGTGTTACAGAAGGCCATGTTTTTGCTCCTTTGCTGTTTAACATCTGTGGTAACGACTTGATCACTCTTGTCAAGAATGCACTCATATTACAATGTGCATTGATATTAAGCAGTTTATACCTGCGTTTGATTCTGAAGACTGTGTCGCGCTACAAGATATTTATATTCTGGAAATATAGCGCGCTTAAAATTGCCTCAGTGTGTATGCAATCAGGCTTACAGTATTGTTGTTTTAACAGTAAGCGTATCCTTGCTGATAGTCTGCCTTTCACTCGAAATTGAAAAGTATTTAGGATGTCGTTGTATACACGGACTTGTGCCTGAGATTTTGATAACATATTCATCATAATATTTGTTCTGCCTATTCCGCGTGCCAACACAAAGTAAACAAGAGAGGCCGGAACCTCAGAGTGCTTAGCCAACGTTTCGACAAGAGCACTTGTCTTCCTCTGGGCAAAGCGTTAAACTTTGGCATGGGTTAAATAAGGTCTTCGCCCCGAGGAGGAAGTTCCTGTGGTGGGGTGGGGGGGGGAGTGATGTTCGAAGTTTGTTGGTATAAGGAACGTTCAATCGACACTTCTCTGCCAGTCATTATGGATGCCACACAGGATTAACCTGTCGACCCGCAAAACTATGTTAAAGAAATGCGCCCGGTCAGGAGAAAGGAATCCGCGGATCGGGAGGCTGGAAAGATTCCAAATGTGTGTTTGAAAGACGTTCTGTCGGCATATAGTGTGGGAAAAAAAGGTGGGTTTAGTTGACCTGGAAAATTAAGCGAAAAAATTGAGAACACGAGAGAAAAAAAATACGGGAACCGAAAAAATAACAAATAAAGGGGCTGCAGAGAAAGAGCGAAAACAGGGCAAATAAGTTGAAAGCTAAGGGTCATTGAGAAATGAAAGCAGGAGGCGCAGAGTTTAAGTTAAAAGTAGGCAAGGATGAATGACAGTAGCAAAGAAGAGGAAAATCGCGGGCAGTTTAGCTTGAGGCTCGTCAGGAATTATAATCTGCTAGCACGGTTAGCCCTGGTTTTGCAGAGTGTACCTTGACTTTCTATGTTTTTGCTTGATTTCAAAAGGCTCACTTGGTTGATATATCATATGATGTACGTTTGCGTGATATTGCATCATTTTACACATGTACTGCAGTACAACTGGTCACTGTACATTTTAGACCCCTGGGGGTTCTCATACTACTCCTGGCGCAGTGGTTGCAGCAGTTAAGCGATGCCCCACTGCCCTGCTTTGACAGGCTTTGCCATCACTGGGGCTTGTGGGGCCCACATTGCTCTCCCCGAGGAACCTGTCGCGTCTAATTGTTCATTTAACTGCCAACTACCACTGTGGGTTGGCTGTGCTCACATTACAAGGTCACGTGACCTAGTTGGTCCACCTGGCACTCAGGCGGTTGGCACCCAGCTCTTCCAGATCGATCAGAGTTTAGAGAGGCAAACAGGGAACGGCTTTTCGGCGGAGCGGATATGAAATAGCAACTAAAATCAACAGAAACTCTAAAAACAGGAAGTAATATAAGAAACCATAGATGCGATATGAAGTACTGGAAAGGCCACTGTGATGTGTTTTATACTGTGGTGTTATTTTGCCCCTGACCAGGCGGAATACGATTTCAAATAATTATGTGAGTTCCGGAACATATACCAGAGAGATTTTAAGTACTGTGTGGAGATGTAGATCACTGCTGGTTCGAAGGATTTAAATTTAGATATTAGACACTGTCTCTCTATTTGCTTTAACCCGCAGATAAGAAGCTTGATTGGAGAATGTATGCTCTAAATTCATCAAAATTATGATTAAGTTGACTAAAATGGTTCGAAAGTGCCTTCCAGATTCTTTCCTGTCTCTGCACAATGGCAATTCAACCTTACGCTGAATGATTATTCGGTTTCTCTGGTACATTGTTTCTGACTAGAGAAGCATTGAAGAATTTGGATAACATGAGAAGAGGTATTGTTAGAGCTGGTCTTTATATCGAAGATTAAGTTTCTTGCCGTGTTTCTAACCTTATCGCCACTTTCGACACGCTTGCAGGTTAGTTATCTCTCCATCCTTCTTGCCCTCAGGATTTCTTTCAGCTCAGCTGGTTGAGTTCTTCATCACAGTTTTGCAGGTCAACAGTTTAATCCTCTTTGGCATACATTCCACTTAGACAAATGTAAAATTCAAACTCCCCATCCTGCCAGCCTTCCCAATCACATCCTTACTTCCACCAGAACATCCATTCTTTGTGAAAGCACTGCGTGCAGCGCCGAACGGCAGTCTTCCTGCTGTGCACTGGAGCGTCTAGATTGGCGCCCACTGGCAGAAATGAAGATTCTCGGCCACCGGACGCGACGATCGTCGGCGGTGAAGGCCTCCAAAGCAGTGCTCTGCTTCTTGAGGACTTGTGGCGTGCACGATAGGCTGTGACTTTACTGAACGCTGCGGCTTTGCATAGTGACTTCAATTTTTCTGCTACTCTCTTTTCTCCTTCATCTTTTTATCCCCTCACCCCTTTCCCCCCGTGCAGGGTAGCAAACCTGTTATTCTTCCGGTTAACCTCTCTGCCTTTCCTCCTCCTTCTCTGCCTCTCTTCCTTCCTCCTCAGAGAGAAAAGCTTATTTGACCCCTGGCAGGGGTGAAAGCTTCGCCCTGCCAAAGAGAACTACGTTGTCGAAACGATGGATAAGCAGCCTGAGCATTCTTCCTCCCTTGTTGACTTTGTATAGTGAACAAAGCTACTTTACTACCCTCTGTGTACTACAGCTTCTCCTGCACGTATGTGGTTTTTTCGAAGGGCGACACATTTATTCTTTGGCCCCCTTGTCGTATGCGCCTAATTTGCTTACTTGTGCGCTCTCAGCTTGAATTTGCATCGGTTGTCTGAAACTGCATTGGCAATATACAAAAGGCTGGAATTGAAAATATTCAATGCCGCTTTCTGCGGGTGTTAAAGGTCAGCTACCTCTGGCGCCGATGTTAGAACCGTTCTAGCAGACTGCTTCGAATATGCAACGTTTAAGGTCTGCTCAGTAAGAGAGAAAACAAGCTGATTTTCCTCAGTAAATATTGCAGAATCAACCTGTTTTGACGCACGAACAGAAAGTCTAGCTCCGACAACAGAATTTCTTTTCGGTGAAAACGCTTTGGTGTACTGACCCTAATATACACGCGCAGTTCTTATGTGATACGCCACCTTACCCCAATGACAGCCGGGATGTTGATATCGTTACGTGACGGAAAGCCAGTGAAAACAAAAGGACATAGACAGCGCTGGCGCTCCAGCTCGTATCGCGTAACGAGGACCTCGGTTCTGCAGTCTTGATGCCATAGGAAGCATAAGAAGGTTCTCGCATAGCTTCCGCTCTGGCCGTTCGATGACGTTCCACGTTGCACCAGCGGTAATGCAGGACGTACTACGTGCTCCGCTTATGGACGACGGTGGCGCTGGTGAAAATTCTCAAGGTTAGTTCTCACGTAAACTTAAACACCCGAGAAAGCAAAAGATCTGACAGCCACCGCCGTAGCCCAGTTGGTAGAGCACCGGACGCGTAATTAGGAAGATGTGGGTTCGGTCCCGAACGGCAGCATATGGTTGCTCTTTCAACGGATTTTCTAATCAATTATCTTTAAGAGGTAAAATAATAATTATTAATCTCGTTTGATCAATACCACAAGTTTTAAAAATTCTCTTTCTCCTTCTTAGCGGCTGTTCGCACCTGTTTTATATATATATATATATATATATATATATATATATATATATATATATATATATATATATATATATATATATATATATATATATATATATTATAAGCCTGCCCTGACAATAGGAATACCATTCCCGAAACTGTTGGCAAAATAAATCTTTAGAACGATCAGTCGCGCTTGTCGTAATGCTGCAATTTATCTGGCATTGGCATTGGCACGATTACAGAACCAATTTCCAGTTACATTGACACACTAATTAGACATATTCCAACAACACACGCATCATACATACGCGACACAAACCATTTCCTTCGCGCAATAGCAGGTCTCAAACTCCCGGAAGGAGCCTTCCTGGCAACACTAGATGTAGTCTCTCTCTACACAAACATTCCTCATTCCGATGGAATTAAATCTCTGATCGAAGCGTATGAACAAAACAGAAAGGAGGAAACCCCTACCCCACGTGTTTTAGAAATACTGGCAAAAATCGTACTCGAATATAACAACTTCGAATTTAACAATGAACACTATTTGCAAATTATTGGCACAGCCATGGGTACAAGGATGGCACCAACCTACGCCAATATCTTCATGCATAGTATTGAATCCAAATTTCTGAAAGATTGCCCCATTAAGCCCACCCTATACAAACGCTACTTGGATGACATCTTTTTAATATGGACTGACACAGAGCAAGAACTCGTACGTTTTATTGAAAACTTCAACCTCGTCCACCCCAACATATCTTTCACTTACACGTACTCCAACACCAAAATTAACTTTCTAGATGTTGAGATTTCGGTAAACAAAGGCTCACTTACCACCGGTGTATATAGAAAACCGACGGACCGCCAACAATACCTACACTTCCAAAGCTGCCATCCTCGTCACTCTAAAACAAGCATCCCATACTCTCAGGCACATCGATTTAAAAGAATATGTTCCCAAGACGAGGACTTCGTAAAAAATTCCAAACGCATCAGAGAAGTCCTCATTAAGCAACGATACCCCCCCGCCATTGTCGACGATGCCATTGAAAAGGCATCCAAACTCAACCGAGAGCAAATACTGGAGGGATGTCGCTACAACGACGAAACAGACCACCGGGCCAATCTCGTACTTACCTTCACCAGTAACCCGCCTAACGTAAACAAAATCCTCAGAAAACATTTCAACATCCTCGAACAAAGTGAGCGCCTCACCAAAATTTTCACTGCTCCCCCTCACGTGATCTACAGACGACCAAAAAACATTAAAATATTCTTGTACACTCAAAAACAAATAACCAGCCGGTTTTGGGGTGCCGGCCCTGTGGAAAAAGTAGATGCCAGGTCTGCAAACACATACAAACATCAAGCTGTGCAGTAAGCACAGCTTCAGGCTTCAAATGGGAAATTAATGGCAACTTTGATTGTGATTCCTGCAACGTAATATACCTCCTAGAATGCAATGTGTGCAGTATGCAGTACATTGGACAGACCGTCAACCCTCTACGAATTCGCTTTAATAACCACCGCGCGCATATCTTATCCCTACCCAACCTTCCCTTGTCAAAACACATTAATGAGCGAAACCACCCATTTGATGCAATTAAGTTAACAGTCCTACAGGGTGGGTTCCACAACACCCGGGAAAGAGAACAACGCGAGTCGTACTTCATTTACAAATTTGAAACAATTCCTCACGGCATTAATGAAAGTCCAGGTGTACTGTCCTCCATCCGCCCCTTGCAGGGCCGTTGCTGACATTACGAGAGCCAGCTTGACATACCTCGGTCGTTTCTTGCCAGCGACATCTTTTTCAAGCTCACACAAATTTCTTCATTCCCTACCCCATCCTGCCCCTATCTTCCCAGTTCGATTACCTTGACGACGGGGTGCAATTTAAGAACCCTTGCCTAATTGCTCACGCCATTCACATTTACCTCCCACACCACACCTGGCCGAACTCGGATGTTTTTCCACTTTTTTCTTTTGTGGGTGTTTTCAGGCACAGTGCACGTGTGTGTAGTTAAGCTCACGGCGCCGCTGATTCTACCTTGACTCAGGCTGCGGAAATGGTTCCAGATGACGGAAGTCTCCTGTCCTGTCTGCATTTTATTTTGTTTATTTGTTTACTTTTTCTGGCCAGGTCACGCGAGTGCAAGCATCTCCAATTTATATATGTTGGACAATTCCGCCACCGTCTGTTTCTGTACACCTTACTCGCTTAAATGCTCCCGCCATTGTCATTTAGCCGCCACACGACACTGGCATGAGCTCGGATGTTTTACTGCTGTGTGTCTGGGTGTTTTCATGCACAGTGCACGTGTGTTTAGTTAAGCTCACGGCGCCGCTGATTCGGCCTTGGCTCTGGCTGCCGAAGTGGTTCAAGATGACGGAAGCTCCGACCCTGTCTGCATTTTATTCTGTTTATTTGTTTACTCTTTGTGTACGGGGCACGCGAGTGCACGCGTCTTTAACTTTTGTGTGTAGGGCGATCCCGCCACCGCCTGCTCCTGTCCACCTTACACGCCGCCGCTCTGTGGCCTTGATGGGTAGCCATTATCCTCTCCCACTCCGTGTTTTCCTTTTTTTTTTTGTCTCCCTCGTCCGGGGTCGGCTCCCCGCGGCTTCGGGGTGGGCGGCGGGGTACAACACGTTTTTCTTTTTTATTTGTTCCCCCTTTTTTCCCTTTCTATCTGTATCTTTTCTAGTATTCTTTGCCACCGTTTATTTCTTTTGTTCATGTGTCGTACATGTGTGCCAGTGCCAACTCCTTAAGAAGAGGAAGAAGACCCCTGTAACTTCAGTCTTGAGAAAGGACAGGCTCTGTCCGAAACGTCGACTCAAAATAAATCTATGGCTAAATGAAGCGTTTTCAACTTTGAATTTTTGCCTCTAGCAACCATATACGTTTATCTTTCTATACTATATATATATATATATATATATATATATATATATATATATATATATATATATATATATATATATATATATATATATATATATATATATATATGTATATAGCAGACAAGGTAAGGGAAATGAGGGGCTCGTTTGACAAACATATTAAGGAAGCCAACAGTCCCGGAAACCAAGGGGCATAGGGGGAATGTTTTTAATCTTTCTTTTTTTATTTGTAGTGCCAATCAATCGGTTTAAAGAAAATTACTTATAAAGCAGCAGAAAAAACAACCATGCCACCGGTGGGATCCGAACCCACGACCTCCGAATATCGCGTCCGGTGCTCTTACCAACTGAGCTACGGCGACGGCTGTCCAATCTGCTCCTTTCGTGGGTATTTATGTTTACTGCGTCTAAGCGAACCTTGAGAGTGTTCACCAGCGCCACCCTCGTCCTTAGCGGTGGACGTAGCACGTCCTGTTATACCGCGAGTGTGACGTAGAACGTCATCTAACGGGGAGGGCGGAAACTGTGCGAGAGCCCTCTTATGCTACATATGGCAACAAGACTGCCAGAACCGAGACCCCCGTTAAGCTATTAGCAGACAAGGTAAAGGAAATGAGGAGCTCGTTTGACAAACATATTAAGGAAGCAAACAGTCACGGAAACCAAGGGGCATAGGGGAATGTTTTTAATCTTCCCTTTTTTTATTTGTAGTGCCAATCAATCGGTTTAAATAAAATTACTTATAAAGCAGCAGAAAAAACAACCATGCCGCCGGTGGGATCCGAACCCACGACCTCCGAATATCGCGTTACGGCGACGACTGTCCTATCTGCTGCTTTCGTGGGTATTTATGTTTACTGCGTCTAAGCGAACCTTGAGAGTGTTCATCAGCGCCACCCTCGACCTTAGCGGTGGACGTAGCACGTCCTGTTATACCGCGAGTGTGACGTAGAACGTCATCTAACGGAGAGGGTGGAAACTGTGCGAGAGCCCTCTTATACTACCTATGGCAACAAGACTGCCAGAACCAAGACCCCCGTTAAGCTATTAGCAGACAAGGTAAAGGAAATGAGGGGCTCGTTTGACAAACATATTAAGGAAGCTGACAGTCACGGAAACCAAGGGGCATAGGGGAATGTTTTTATCTTTCTTTTTTTATTTGTAGTGCCAATCAATCGGTTTAAAGAAAATTACTTATAAAGCAGCAGAAAAAACAACCATGCCGCTGGTGGGATCCGAACCCACGACCTCCGAATATCGCGTCCGGTGCTCTTGCCAACTGAGCTACGGCTTATATATATATATATATATATATATATATATATATATATATATATATATATATATATATATATATATATATATATATATATATATATACACTCGCGCTGAAACATGACGTCCTACATCCGCCGCCATGGAGGAGGGTGGCGCTGGTGAACACTCAAGTTTCGCTTACACGCAAAACATGAATACCCCGAAAGCAGCATATTGGCAGCCGTCGCCATAGCTCAGTTCGTAGAGCACCGGACGTGAAATTCGGAGGCCTTCGGTTCGTATCCCACCGGCGGCATGGTTTTTTCTTCTGCTTTAAAATTAATTATCTTCGAGTGACGGATTACGGATTATTCGAAGTATTATGCTCCCTTTGAAGTGTACCATAACAAAAGGCCGACGGGGTCCGAACCCACGACCTCCGAATTTCGCGTCCGGTGCTCTACCAACTAAGCTATGGCGACGGCTATATATATATATATATATATATATATATATATATATATATATATATATATATATATATATATATATATATATATATATATATATATATATATATATATGCGTCGGCGATCATTTGAGACCCATTGTCCTAGTTTATTAAGCGTAGGATTTTATAGAGTGATCAGTAGTGTCTAGTAATCTGTAAAAGCACCACAGGCAACCTGCGGTGTCTGTGGGCTCAAATTCATTTTCAGCAATCCTGAATATCACATGCCCCTTTCATCGCTGTGTGCAGCTCTGTGGTGGATACTCCCCGTATGGTCTGGGAGCGAGGCTCTCCTATGTCAGCGCCCTCCTCTCTGCCCAATCGTACGACAAGAACGCACGGAAAACGGCCACTTTCGACAATGACGATACTTTGAGTGAAAAGGTTAGTTTGCAGGTTTATTGCACTTACTTTCTTTATTTCTGGTGCCGGGATTTTAGTGCCGCTAAATTTCGTCTTCTAGGCTTTGGACCAGTGCGCACACTGTTGACTAAAACACTTACTGTATGCACTTCGTTTGTGAGAGGTTCATATGCCTCTGAAATTAATAAATGATATGTGCTTTTCTGATGTGCTGCATAATCAAACCTGAGGCGTGAGAAGTATGAATGAAGGGATAAGGAACTGTCAATATTGCATTTATTTCATCAGCATGTTGCTGCCTTCAGAAGTGCTTACCTTAACGCGTCAGGTGTTCAAGCCATTTATGGCACCTGAAAGACAACCTAGCTTGCTAGTTTTCTGTAAGGAACCATGAACTCTTTAATATATTATTCACCTACATACATTAGCATGCTTCTGAACCAGTGTTACTCCACTGTGCAGCATTCTCAATTCTCTGACGTGTACGGCTAGAGGACTATAGCAAAGCAAAACAGCGAGGCATGTGTCTGGTACAGGGTAGACATGGTATATGTCCTTCGCTTTTGAAACAGGAAAAACTTAAATGTGACAAGTGTACAGGAAGGAATACTATGCAGCATTCATCACTAGCTGCATTTGAACACTCCTTCTCGAGTCATGCTACTTGATGGTACTGAACAGATAGTATCTTGTGTGTGAAGTGGAACGGACTCGTGAAAACGTATGTTTCTGTGGCAGTGCGTCATAAATCTTCTGCCTACAATTACTTAAATATAGAAATAATTGAAAAGTGCTGCAGCAGCGAATTTGTGAGTGTTTCGGAGAAAAACAACGTCGTTTACTAAGGCGCAGCTACTTAAGAGCCTGTGTGTCTGTGACTGGGATATTCATGTACTCAGCAACCATTTCTGAGAATTACGGTTCATGTAAATAGTGTTTGGTGTCACATTTATACTTCACTTACTCTATTTGTATCCTGTATGCTGCTAGAGGCTGGCTATAATATTGTTACGGTACACATTCGCGAAGAGAAGACGTTGTTGTGTCGCTGGGCACTCGACGACGGCAAGCACGCTGCAGCAGCTAATGCTAATGCTGGTTTCTGGTGTGTCTTCTGTGTACGGCCTATCGTTCGTGCTGCTGAACTAACCCAGTAATTTTTGGTGGAGGTGCTGGGTGAACCAACGGCTGCAGCAGTGGCGGGAAATGTGGCCGACACGCGAGGAGGTGTAGCAGAGAGGCCGGTCGTCTGAGGTTCGCCAGTACGCAGGATTCCGGTAGCGGAACCGCGCCGGGATGGCCAGAGTCGGTAAAGCAGCATCAACCAACGGAGCGATGGTTGGCGTACAGGGCAAAGCAGAGGGAAGGCCAGAATTGATGCCCACGTTCGCGAACCCCTGGCGAACAACGGCCTGGATCAGAGCAATCGTAGCGTCAGGCGGCTGAGGGGCGAAGGTGATGGGAGTCATAGCCTCCAGTTCAATCCGTACAATTCGGATTAAATTGGCAGGATGGGACGGCTGTTGCAGTGTTGGTAGCTCTTCGCAGGAGGAAGTCGCCGCCGTGTTCGGAAGGCGGTCGAAACAGGGAGCAATGCGGCGGTGTTTGGCTTGCTCAAACTGCCGGCATACCTCGAGGACGGAGTCGATCGTTGCGCAGTCCTCGCAGAGGAGTAGGTTAAAAGCGTCGTCAGCGATCCCCTTGAGTATGTGGCCCACCTTGTTGGTCTGTGACATGGCGCTGTCTACCTTACGGCAAAGAGCGAGGACGTCCTGGATGTAAGAGAAGTGAGACTTGGTGGACGACTGAGCTCGAGGAGCAAGGTCATTTTTAGCGCCGAGCTTGCGTTCAATTGGCTTGCCGAATAAGTCGCGGAGCTTCTGCTTACAGGTGTCCAAGGAGGTAAGTTCTTTCTCATGCGTCTGAAACCAGACGCGCGCAGTGCCCGCCAAGTAGAAGATCGGGTTAGCAAGCATGAGCGTCGCATCCCATCGGTTGTGGTTACTCACACGCTCATACATGGCTAGCCAATCTTCAACATCGACTTCATCGGTGCCACAAAAGGTACCCGGGCCGCAAGGCTGTTCCACGACAACGGTTGACGCTTCTGGGGCTGACGCTGTGGCCGGAGGTGTGTTGTACGGCATAGCGACGAAGGATTCAATGTGACGACCGCTGCGGAGGTCCAGGGCGTGGTGTAGTATCTCCCGCTGTTATCTCCCGCTGAAAAAACAGGCCTTTGTGCAATGTGCCAGAGCAACACTTTGTATCAATGGCATGCGTTTATTGCAGCTAAGAAATGTACGTCACATGAAAGATTTAGCGCACACCCAGCAGACGACTGTGAAGACGAAAAGGAACATACGAGCGCTAACTTGCTACAATTTATTACGAACCGCAGAGCTGAATATGGAGGCAAGTCGTGTCCTGACATCCCGCATTCCCAGCAAGAAAAATAATCAGTTACAACCCAAATATTACAATTCCTTTGAAGACAGCGCGATAAACGGCTCTTCTACAGAGATATCCCTCAAACGGTCAGTCAGCTTTGCCTGGACGGTTTCGCGCGTCGGGTGGCAGTTACTTTTTCTGATGACTTTGTAATCGTGATGAAATGGTGATGAATTCGATGTCGTATTGGAGTATTCTCTTAAGCCAGAGCTGGTTTGGCTTGGTTTGTGGTGAATTAGCGTCCCAAAGCGACTCAGGCTATAAGGGATTGCGTAGTGAAGGGTTCCGGAAATTCCGACCAGACCGAATTTATCCATCGCAACTCTACTGCCGTGGCCGGGACCGAACCCGCATCTTTTGGGTCAGGATCCTTGCGCCATAACCACTGGGCCACCGCGGCGGATTTATTCGGCCAGAACTGGGTACTGCACACGGAACATCACTTGATTCATATTTCCTACACTGCACATCGAGGAACCCCAGCACCCGTCTCTTGCATTTCTGCGATGTTCACTGAGGCGATCATTCACACACCTCCCACTGTGACTTATATGCGTTTTTTGCCACAGTAAGCTGATACTCTATATAAGACTGATTTCCCACATTTCACGAATATGTCCCTGTTGTTCTTCTTGCAACCTAACTTGTGAGAGGAGCCGCGAATGTCAATCCACACAGTTTTGGGAACTTGTCTAGAGCAGAAAAAATAAGTTTCCGCCGCCAAAGAAAGCGTAGACCTACTCCTTTTGAATGTTGATGGCTTTAGGACATCTTGATTTAGGGGAAACCGTGAAAACTAGCCCTAAAAACAACACGTACAAGAATTACGCAGTGCACGATTCGTGCGCTTGACAGACCAGCGACGGCAGGCAACTTAGAGGCACAGTCGAGGACAAAAGTCTCTGCTCCACCCTCCAAGTTCCGAACCGTTCCTCGCTGCATGCGGGCTCCACCTGGCAATGCATTCCTAGTCTTGATACCAGTGCAGTGCTCCGGTCTCGACACCAAGAGTGCATAGTCAGGTGGCGCCTGTACGCAGCAAGGAACGATTGGGAACTTGGAGGGTGGAGCAGAGCCTTTTGTCCCCGACTCTACCTCCTGCAGTTAACGCGAGGTGGCAGAACTCGTTATTTACTTCCTGGTTGCAGTTTTTTGTTCGAAAGGCCTACTGCTACTAACTGGTATCTGTTTTCGGCCATATCTTGTGGAGGTTCTTCAGAAGCATTTGCGATGGCTTGAGCGTACACTCCTACATTTCTACAAGGTGTTGACAGTTAGACTTCCAGAATTTTTTGTAAAAGTATACAAAGAGCACTACGCAACAGTTGTTTTGTGCATGGGATATTTGGTCATGCGGACGCAAACTGCGAAGATGATTGTCATTGTAATATCAGTAATTAACTAAATGCAATATTTAACTTTTGTGACATTCCGTGTGTGATACGAGGATCCACGTTCGACGGCGCGGCGTAGACGGGGAACCGTGACAGCGGCATCATCAATTGCCCAGCCATGTTCTTTGAGTGACGACCGGAAAAACCGGTCCCGCCGCCGCCCCGGGGAAACAGGCTTTGTCCTCCCCAATTTCCGGTTGCATTCCAGGACAGGGGAGCTGTCAGCGGGCCAGAGCGCGCCGTACCACAGCCGACGCTATGCGAAACCGCGAAGACGACATTCTTTCCCTCCCCCCCTTTGTCGTGGGCTATCGCCGGGAAGGCACCCACAGCTTCCCAGAAGGGCCGCGACGGACACCTGTCATGGCGGACAGGCAGTACTCGCCAAGAATGTGGAAAGACAGGCGCTAGTGAATTAGCTCCGAAGAGAGAGCCTGTGTATACTCTCACTTGAGAGAGAGTGGTGGCGTTTTTGTTGTTTATTTAGTTTGTATTGTTAACAGACTCTGGGGTCGAGGCTAAGCCCAGCCCAAGGGGTGGTCCCCATCTCGCATGTTATTTTGGATTGGAGAATTGATGCTTTGGGCGGGCCACTGGAAATGACCGCCCTTAGTCCTTTGTTAATCAAGTGCTTAAAAGCGCATGTAAACGGATGCAGTTCAGTCTGAGCTGGGGCTCCATGCTTAGTATGAAATGTGATGCTACTTAGGCACTAACCTGCCCGGTCGATGAGTAAAGTAGTGCAAAATTTGTTCTGTTGTAAAATTATGCTCTGCTGTCATCATCTACAAGCTCGCCTCCTGTTCATCTTCCAAGCCGAACGACACTAGAGGAAGGGTTTGGGAACCATCCTCGAAGAAACGGACGACTATTGAAATTCTACTGCATACACGCTCAGGACGACATCATTCGCCAAGAGGGCCTTCAGCGCCGAAGCCCCGACGGCGTGCAGCTTCTGCCAGCAACCGCTCGAGCCCAACTCCGGAGCCACTCCATCGCCCCCATGAAGTCGTCGGCACGTAAGCTCGGACGCCCCAGCCTCTGATGTATAATCTTCATCATGTGTAATTATTGAATATACCTGTTTGTTTAAACTGAGCCATACGGTGTCTCTTTGCCTCTCCGTCCCGTGTGGACCTGCGCATTATGGGGGTCATCACACTGGTGTCAGAAGTGGGGTCTCAAAAGCAAATGTCCTCTGAATGCTGCGACATTCATGACTTCAAAATTGTAATCAAAAGGGAATCACGGGACTGATTGTGGGACTTTTACCCCCATTTGAGAGGCTTGAGGCACCGGAGGGCTTGAAAAAAAAAATGTCTTTATCTGAGGGAGCTCCCACTCCACAGCCGTCGCTCGGAGCAAGCATGCTGGCATTAGGAAGCGTCATTCCGACGTTTACGGGAGATAAGACAGGGGTTCCAATCTGCGATTTCTTTTCCATGCTAGAAGAGATTGGGAAAATGGGGGAATGGTCCGATGCTCAAATGCTGGGAATGGCGAGGTGTAAGATGGCAGGAGCTGCTCATGATTTTGCCTGGCGAGACGAAAAAGTAAAATCCACAAAATCATTTGCGGAATTTAAGAAGCTCGCGTTTGAGCATTTCGACACTGAACCACGTCACGTGCGGGTACAGAGGTTCCGTGACGCCGGACAGATGGTAGGGGAGGACGTGCGAACATTTGCGTCGCGGCTTCAGCGCCTAGCACGCGATACGTTAAGCAGGGAGGAGGAAGGAGACCAGTTAAGGAAGAAATACGCGGAGGATATACTTAAAGAGGAAATGACCGCTTTGTTCGTGGCTGGTCTGCAAGACCCCGTGCGCCGGTTCGTGCTCTCGCGCAAGCCGAGCAATTTCGACCAAGCCGTGGAGGCCGCATTGGATGAGGAACGAAATGAGGCGTTAACGACAGCCGCAGCGAGAGTACGCGTCATAGAGAGAGCGGTGCTCAACCCTGAGGTTGCTCTCTTGACAGAGCGGTTAGATCGCTTGGAACAGCTGCTAACTCAGCAGGTAGAACGCCAGGTTGAAGCGCGCGCTCAACAGCGCCCATTCGCTGGAAACCGGAGACCGCCACAAAGCTACAGGCGCGGTATGCGAGATTTTGAAGAAATCGTATGCTTCGCTTGCCAGGGTCGCGGACACATCGCCAGGTTCTGCCAAAACGTGCGCCGTGGGGAGCCACAAAGAGAAGCAGGCGAGACACGCCCTAAGCAAGCCGACAGCGGGGCTCCAGATACCGAGTCAAAAAACTAGTTAGTCCTCCCCAGCCTGAGGAGCGTGGGGAGGGAGCAGTAGATGATGAGGTGGTGGTAGTTTGTGTGGCCGACGAGGCATGCCCTGTTGTGCGTTGCAAGTTAAATGGTTGTTGCATGGAATTGTTGATAGATACGGGGTCAAAGGTGACATTGCTTAAGGAGAGCAGTTTTAACACGCTTCGAAGGAAGGGGGACCGCGAGGTGTTGGAAGCGTCTGGTGGTATGGCAACCAAATTTGTAGGCATAACGGGGGATCCTCTTGGCATAAGTGGACTCTACCGGTTACACTTCTCCCTCGGCGGAATTGCATTGGAGCACCCCTGCTACGTATTCCCGGACACGGTGTCTCTGCCAAACGGAGTGTCAGGTATATTAGGGCAGGATTTTTTGAGAAAAGGGAAGGTAGTAGTCTCATTCTCTGAGGAAGAGGTTAATGCGGGCGGCTCAAAAGTTCCGTTTTTGAACAGGAGAGGGGCTGAGATTCGCATTACCGATATTGACACCCGTCAAACAGTGGGATCATTGGAGAAGGTATATTCGCGGGTTGCCGTCCGGCTGGTCGAGGAGGCGGTCGTCCTTCCTTGGTCGGAGCACATTTTGTACGCGTTTGTGCCTTCAGATGTAGAGAGCGGCGCCGTGGGAGTGCTTGAGCCGGTCGACTCTCTCAGCAATGGCCTGAAGGCAGCCGCGTGCCTCGTGACAGTTAATGACGCCCACAGAGTGCCCCTACGGGTGGTTAACTGTAGCCAGCAGCCACTGAGCCTTCCCAAGAACAAAACATTGGCTTTCTTCACCTCTGCGATAGAGCAACGTGAGCCCACCGATACGGTACTCGCAACTGTAGAGCATGCTAGTCCTTCGGCTGCTCCAAAGGTGTCGTTCGATCTTTCTCACGTAAAATCCAGGGAGAGGGAGGCTCTGGCTGGTTTGCTGAACGACTACTCGGAGGTATTCGCCGCGTCCAACCTGGATTTGGGCTGCTGTGGCGTTATAAAGCACAGGATAGAAACCGGCACTTCATCGCCCGTTTACCAGCGTGCGTACAGGATTCCTTACTCCCAACGTGAGGAGATGGAGCGGCAGGTGCAGGACCTGATTGATCGCGGTATTGTAGAACACTCAAAGTCACCCTGGGGAGCACCAGCACTATTGGTGGAAAAGCCAGATGGCTCGTATCGATTGGTAGTGGACTACCGCAAACTAAATGCCGTAACTCGCATCGATCCATACCCCATCCCCAATATACAGGAGACGCTTTCTCAGCTGGGCTCTGCCAGGTACTTCACGGTAGTGGACATGGCGGCGGGATTCTGGCAGATAGCAATGGATCCGGCAGATGCCGAGAAAACGGCATTCAACACGCCCTCAGGGCACTATGAATGGAAAAGAATGCCGATGGGTCTGGCCAACAGCCCTGCTGTCTGGCAGAGAACCGCTGATGTTATCTTGGCAGGTCTTCTGGGGAGGCTGTGCTTCGTGTATATGGATGACATTATCATATACAGTGACAGTTTTGATAACCATTTGCGCGATATTGAGCAGGTTTTGGTGCGACTAAGAGCAGCGGGTCTCAAGCTGAAGCCCTCTAAGTGCCAATTCCTCAAAAACGAGGTGAAATACCTCGGGCACGTTGTTTCAGCTGACGGCGTGCGACCGGACCCTGAGAAACTAAGGTGTGTCTCGGATTTTCCATCCCCGACTAGCGTCCGCCAGGTCCGGCAGTTTCTCGGCCTGATCGGTTACTACCGAAGGCACATAGAGGAGTTCGCCAAGCTCGCTAAGCCGCTCACCGCCTTAACAGCCAAAAATGTCGCCTTTCGCTGGGACGAAAACGCGGAGAATGCTTTTGGGGCCCTGAAAAGGAAGCTAATGAGTGCACCGCTGTTGCGCCACCCGGATTTTAGTTTGCCCTTCGTTATGGCCACAGATGCGTCAAAGTTCGCAGTTGGTGCCGTGCTATCTCAGGTTATCGAGGGCAAAGAACATCCCGTTGCTTTTGCTAGCCGACAGCTGAGCCCCACAGAGCAAAAGTACGGAGCTACGGAAAGGGAGTGCCTCGCCGTTGTCTGGGCAGTAAAGCACTTCAGATGCTACCTTTACGGCCGCAAATTCAAGCTAGTCACAGACTGCAATCCTCTGAAATGGGTGATGAGTGTCAGGGACCCTAGCTCGCGACTCGCTAGATGGAATCTACACCTGCAGGAATACTGCTTTGAAGTTGAGCACAAGTCAGGAAAGACACATCTGAATGCTGATGCACTCAGCCGCACAGCTGCCGTGGCAGCTATAGATGAGTTTGTCCCCGTAGTCGACCCCGCCGAATTACGCACAGAGCAGTGCAAAGATCCTGACCTGAAGCGAATAATCGAAAGCTTAGAGGGCGCACCGTCTCACCCCGAACAGCTAGGTTATTTCATTGACAAAGACGGCACCCTGTGTCGGCGCACGAGGCCAACCAGGAAAGGGAGATTAGAGAAAACCGCTTGGGAGAGAGTCGTCATACCTCGGTCGTGGACAGAAAGGGTTCTTCGCGCGTTTCACGATGCGCCATGCGCCGGTCATTTTGGCGTGGCGAAGACACGCAGGCGTGTGGAGCGTTTGTACTTTTGGAGTGGCATGCGACAGGATGTTAGAGACTACTGTGCGAAGTGTCATTCCTGTCTCGAAAGAAAAACACCCAAGGGACGAAGACCAGCTCCAATTCAGCCGTTCCCTGAGGTTTCGGCTCCCTTCGAGCGGACAGGTATGGACATAATGGGCCCATTGCCCACGACCACTTCCGGAAACAAGTACATTTTAGTATTTGTCGATCACCTTTCAAAATACGCGGAAGCGGTAGCACTCCCAGATCAGAAGGCAGACACGGTTGCAAGAGCATTTGTCGAACAGATCGTGCTCCGACATGGACCCCCGAGGCAACTCCTGACAGATCGGGGAACGAACTTCGTGTCGCAGCTAATGAGGAGAGTTTGCGAGCTGCTTAAGATCGCTAAGAAGCAGACAACACCGTACCATCCGGCTTGCAACGGCGCGGTGGAGCGACTGAACCAAACCGTGGCCGGGTTCCTGTCGCATTTTGTTTCGCGCGACCAGCGGGACTGGGACTTGTGGCTCCCGTATGCAATGTTTGCCTACAATTCCGCAGCACACGAGAGCACGGGCGAATCGCCATTCTTTCTTCTCTACGGCCGAGACCCGGACCAGCCTAGTGAAGTGCCAGAGGGCCCCCGTCGTGTCCCATACGCTTCACTGGACGACTATAAGGTTGAGCTAGAATCGCGCTTGCAAGTGGCGAGGGACATCGCAAAGGAGTCCTTAAAGAAAGCGGCGAAGCGCAGGAAGGAGGTGCACGATCGCAGTGCTAGAGACGCGCCGTTTGATGTGGGGGACAGCGTGTACATTGAAAACTGCCAAAGGCAGATTGGGCTAGCTCGTAAGTTCCAGACGAAGTGGAGAGGGCCGTGCGAGGTTGTCGAGAAGCTTTCTCCGGTAAACTTCAGAGTCCGAGACGTGAACCGGCGTTTGATAAGGATACACGCAAATCGCCTCAAGTCGGCACCGGTTCAGTATTCACGAAATGAGGAAAGGGAAAGCGCGGATTTTGATGGGGACAGAAGTGAAGCGGAGCGCGCAGATAGTTCGCAAGAAACGCCCTCTCCTGCATTTGTTCGGCAGGCGCCCGAGGTGACGGCCGGAATGCCACCGGATTTACTTCATGCATTGCTAGAAGAAGAAGCGCGCGAGGTTGCCGCGCAGATAACGCCAGGAGAGGCTCCTGCCACGAGCCCTCGCAAGTCCCAAAGCAGACAAAGGGGCACAGACTTATTTAGTATGACTCATGAAGGCCGATATCCGCTGCGAAATCGGAAAGCTAAGTCGGACTAATGGCGTAAACAGAGCGGAGTTGTGAACTGGTTAGAATTGTGTAATGCCGCAGCTCATAACATTGCTATGTGCTTATGTGTTAAGTTATCGGAGTTGGTAGTTAAACCTTTCTGTCATTAAGTAACACCTGCACAGGAGAGCATGCGGAGCGCATGCAGAACCTGCCCTACTTCCTTTCGTTATCTATATTTTTGTCTGTGCCGTGATCGTGCTAGAAGTGGGAGCTCCTTTGTAACTGTGGTAAATTTATTTTCGTCCAGTTTGGACTAGAAAGGAGAGGCTTGGGTGCTGAGTTTCATGTTTATCTGTAAAAGAAGATCAGTGCTGCCCCTGGAGACGCCAGTATTGACAGCGGAGGCATATGGTGTTGTGCAGTGGTGTTGAGTGCAGCGAAAAGTGTTTTGTCGGACGCACTGTGCGAGGCGATTCAGAAAGACAAGGGGAGCTGCGTGGACTCAAATGTTCGGAGAACATTCTTCTGGAGGGTGAGCGAGTGTGACATTCCGTGTGTGATACGAGGATCCACGTTCGACGGCGCGGCGTAGACGGGGAACCGTGACAGCGGCATCATCAATTGCCCAGCCATGTTCTTTGAGTGACGACCGGAAAAACCGGTCCCGCCGCCGCCCCGGGGAAACAGGCTTTGTCCTCCCCAATTTCCGGTTGCATTCCAGGACAGGGGAGCTGTCAGCGGGCCAGAGCGCGCCGTACCACAGCCGACGCTATGCGAAACCGCGAAGACGACATTCTTTCCCTCCCCCCCTTTGTCGTGGGCTATCGCCGGGAAGGCACCCACAGCTTCCCAGAAGGGCCGCGACGGACACCTGTCATGGCGGACAGGCAGTACTCGCCAAGAATGTGGAAAGACAGGCGCTAGTGAATTAGCTCCGAAGAGAGAGCCTGTGTATACTCTCACTTGAGAGAGAGTGGTGGCGTTTTTGTTGTTTATTTAGTTTGTATTGTTAACAGACTCTGGGGTCGAGGCTAAGCCCAGCCCAAGGGGTGGTCCCCATCTCGCATGTTATTTTGGATTGGAGAATTGATGCTTTGGGCGGGCCACTGGAAATGACCGCCCTTAGTCCTTTGTTAATCAAGTGCTTAAAAGCGCATGTAAACGGATGCAGTTCAGTCTGAGCTGGGGCTCCATGCTTAGTATGAAATGTGATGCTACTTAGGCACTAACCTGCCCGGTCGATGAGTAAAGTAGTGCAAAATTTGTTCTGTTGTAAAATTATGCTCTGCTGTCATCATCTACAAGCTCGCCTCCTGTTCATCTTCCAAGCCGAACGACACTAGAGGAAGGGTTTGGGAACCATCCTCGAAGAAACGGACGACTATTGAAATTCTACTGCATACACGCTCAGGACGACATCATTCGCCAAGAGGGCCTTCAGCGCCGAAGCCCCGACGGCGTGCAGCTTCTGCCAGCAACCGCTCGAGCCCAACTCCGGAGCCACTCCATCGCCCCCATGAAGTCGTCGGCACGTAAGCTCGGACGCCCCAGCCTCTGATGTATAATCTTCATCATGTGTAATTATTGAATATACCTGTTTGTTTAAACTGAGCCATACGGTGTCTCTTTGCCTCTCCGTCCCGTGTGGACCTGCGCATTATGGGGGTCATCACACTTTTATTCAGTGCAGTTCATATGCATGTTTATAATGAAAACTTAGAGATAGTGGTATCTGATGACTATTCTATTTTGTAGAATTTTAGTAATGCGCCTCAATCTTGATTACGTATGCGAGACTGCGTCACGCGACATGAAGCTCCTCCCTGGTGTCACGCAGCTGTCGTGTATGACACTGCGTCTGACAATAAAGTGGAGCGACAGGCAACAGCAGTTACTTTTCGTTCTTGGCCAGCAGTACGGCATTAGCGCGGTACCGCTGTGCTTGAATGCATGCCAGGTCCAAAGCGGCGCCACGTCTTATCAACCAATCTAATAGCAGTCGCTTAAAGAAAGAGTGCTCTCCTCAGGGTGCCCGCACAGTCAATCTTGAGTTTCTCTGGTCATGAACGAAAAGTAATCATCGACGCCTGTCAGTCCACATTCTTCTTAGATGGAGCGCCATATGCAACAGCTGCGCCACATCAGAGAGGAGATTCATTCCGAGTGCAGCGGTCTCGCCAGCGTAATTAACTGGTTTGAGTTGAAATTTTAGATGCGTATATCTCAGGACACAGGCGCATTATTAAAATTCAACAAAATAGAATAGTCATCAATGGTCAGTGTGTCCATGATTTCAATATAAGTCTGCGTGCTAACTACAATTAATAAAGTTATTTCATCTACTTAAATTCTGCTCTTACAGCGAAACCTTCACTAGCCGCGTCAAGCGAAGGTCATCGGAGCGGTACATTTGACCTTCAAGTGGAGGAGTGGAGGCGTGTCAACCACGTGCCTAACCACGTGACTCGCCATTCGCTTGAAAGGGAGACAGCGCCGCTGTCGCGTGCATACACACTGCCACCTGGCAGTTTCTCGCTACGGATGAAGCGAGTCAACCGGGGCTGTCTACGCTGCCGGGTCGGTCTCGTAGATGACGGGCTCAGTTTGATCATCCGGCTGACATTGTCAGTCATGCTGAGTATTTCGCTAGAGGTAGAGAAGTTAAACGTGCCCAGCTACCGGCGGAGAACAACGAAGAACCGGAGCGTCAACTGGCTAAACGGCGGTTGAAGGATGCCGTAAGGCGGCAGCGAAGAGTTTTGGAGGCAGCCGCTTCTGTCTCCGCCACGACTTCGGCTTCAGCGACGGACGAATACGCTGAATTTAATTATTTGCTTAGCAACACAACATAACCACGCACAATATATCTTTCGTTTGCATAACCTAGTTTAGCCGAACTAACCCGCAGGCATTTTTTGTTTACGACGAAAATTATCCGCTCAGTTTGCCTCCGCCTGGACGCATATTCTATGTACAAAAACAACTTTTGTGTACTACATTATTCTCACGATGGCAGCCTAGCTCTTGCATTGCGTGGTTGCATCTAGAGTGATTTTTATTTATCGTTTTCTTGGGAGATAATAAGAACGGTAATATGCTGACATTTTTGTTTTGTGGCTGACGTTTAGAATAGGGTATTTGCAGCACACCGATCAATAGAAGCGAAGTGGTGCGTTATCATTTATTTCCTTGTTTCCTTTTTTCGACGCCTATAAAACTATAATTCAGCCTGTACCAACAACCCAAACATTACCATCATTTAAAATTTAGGTGCCGGCAAGAAACATGGTTTCTATTACAGTGATTCGGAACCGAAAGGCCACGTATGGCAAATATGCGCGCATCGGTGGCGCAAAAAATGGTGTTTACTACAAGAAATGAGGTTTATGCTACACCCTACATGCTCTCTCAAAAATGCACTGCAATGCATATTAGAATGCTTGTGGCTGAAAATTTGGGCCGGGACTTTAGACGCTCACTGCTATATAAACATTTTAACGTCCAAATTAGTAGCGATTTAAAGAAACAATTTTAGGCTTCACACTATGCTAGGTAAAGTACCCTCATTCAAAAGACAGCATTAAAAATTTATCAGCGCGGCTGAAACTATACATACATTTATCTATACATCTCGAATTCACGACAATCAGCACTTTCTTCCTTCCTGCACTTGGTGCACCTTTTTTGGACGGGCAGCTCGAAATCCTAAATATAGGCGCCCTTCCAAAATCAACATATTACTCACCCTTGTAATGAATGCACACAAAGCTGGCTCCATACATATCTAGATAGACTTCGTAAGCCTATTGGAATGACACTGTACTAAGTCGAGCCCGACACAGTTTTCTGACATGGCCCTCTAGAGATTACGCAGTTCTACCGCGTGACTCAGCGTGCAGCCTGGCAACGCAACGGTTTTGAGTTTCCTACCTTCTTTAGGAGCTTTTTCAGTATTAGTGTAACACTTGTTCTTTCATTTAGTCGTGTTTAATGGGATTGGATCGATTAGTTGCGGGTGACGAGGAGGGTTCTAATGTGATTCCAGGCCACGTGACTGTTTGCTTTAAAACCGCCTCGCTTAGCCGCCGGCCGCCGCAACACGTCGGCCGGCGAGATGCCACGCGGCAAGTGGAAAATCAGAAGCACTCGATGTTAATCGCGCTCTGCTGTGTTCTCTAAGCGGCCGATAGAGCAGCTTCAATCTGACTTCAACTCCTGATTGAGCTACTTTGTGCACGCTTCGGGCGCTCTGAAATTGAAGGGTGCCTTGTATTTTGGTGCGAGAGCACTAAGTCAAGGGGCTAACCGGCTCGCCGAGTTCGTGCGAATCTTGACCACGAGCATGACTTTGGCCCGTGAAGAAAATAAACATAAATGTTGCCGCCTGTCGGTACCAGAACGGCGGCTGCGAGAACAGATCAGCTGCGCTGGTCACTGCTTGAGGGCGCTATGCTATCGTCGCCACTGATCCCGCCTCGTGTTAAACTGCAATACACTCTCGCGCAGTTCAATTGAGCATCGTTATTTTAATCACCTTCCATACGCGGCGCGAGCAGATCACATTGGTACCCAAAACGCTCTGCGCGAACAGATCAGCTTCGCTGGTCACTGCATGAGAGCGCCATGTGGTCGTCGCCACTGATCACGCCTCCTGATAAACTGCAATACACTTTCGCGCAGTCAATTGAGCATCGTTATTTTCAGCACCTTCCATCTGCGGAGCGAACAGATCAGATTTCTACCGAAACCGCGGTGGTGCGAACATATCAGCTTCGCTGGTCACTGCTCGAGAGCGCTATGCTATATTCGCCACTGATCACATCTCGTGTTAAACTGCAATGCTCTCTCGCGCAGTGCAATTGAGCATCGTCGTCTTCATCACCTCATTTTGCGGCGCCAACAGATCAGATTGCTACCGAAACCGCTGTGGCGCGAACATACCAGCTTCGCTGGTCACTGCATGAGAGCGCTATGCTATCGTCGCCACTGATCACGCCTCGTGTAAATTACAATGCACTCTCGCGCAGTGCAATTGAGCATCGTCGTTTTCATCACCTTCCATCTGTGGCGCGAACAGATCAGATTGGTACCGAAGCCGCGCCTACGTGGACATATCAGCTTCGCTGGTCACTGCACGAGAGCGCTATGCTATATTCGCCACTGATCACGCCTCGTGTTAAACTGCAATGCTCCCTCGCGCAGTGCAATTGCGCATCATTGTTTTCGTCAGCTTCCATCTGTGGCGCGAACAGATCAGATTGGTACCGAAGCCGTGCTTACGTGGACATATCAGCTTCGCTGGTCACTGCACGAGAGCGCTATGCTATATTCGCCACTGATCACGCCTCGTGTTAAACTGCAATGCACTCTCGCGCCGTGCAATTGCGCATCGTTGTTTTCGTCAGCTTCCACCTGTGGCGCGAACAGATCAGATTGGTACCGAAGCCGCGCCTACGTGGACATATCAGCTTCGCTGGTCACTGCACGAGAGCGCTATGCTATATTCGCCACTGATCACGCCTCGTGTTAAACTGCAATGCTCCCTCGCGCAGTGCAATTGCGCATCGTTGTTTTCGTCAGCTTCCATCTGGGCGCGAACACATCAGATTGGTACCGAAGCCGCGCCTACGTGGACATATCAGCTTCGCTGGTCACTGCACGAGAGCGCTATGCTATATTCGCCACTGATCATGCCTCGTATTAAACTGCAATGCTCTCTCGCGCAGTGCAATAGCGCATCGTTGTTTTCGTCAGCTTCCATCTGTGGCGCGAACAGATCAGATTGGTACCGAAGCTGCGCCTACGTGGACATACCAGCTTCGTTGGTCACTGCACGAGAGCGCTATGCTATATTCGCCACTGATCACGCCTCGTGTTAAACTGCAATGCTCCCTCGCGCAGTGCAATTGCGCATCGTTGTTTTCGTCAGCTTCCATCTGTGGCGCGAACAGATCAGATTGGTACCGAAGCCGCGCCTACGTGGACATATCAGCTTCGCTGGTCACTGCACAAGAGCGCTATGCTATATTCGCCACTGATCACGCCTCGTGTCAAACTGCAATGCACTCTCGCGCAGTGCAATTGCGCTTCGTTGTTTTCGTCAGCTTCCATCTGTGGGGCGAACAGATCAGATTGGTACCGAAGCCGCGCCTACGTGGACATATCAGCATCGCTGGTCACTGCACGAGAGCGCTATGCTATATTCGCCACTGATCACGCCTCGTGTTAAACTGCAATGCACTCTCGCGCAGTGCAATTGCGCATCGTTGTTTTCGTCAGCTTCCATCTGTGGCGCGAACAGATCAGATTGGTACCGAAGCCGCGCCTACGTGGACATACCAGCTTCGTTGGTCACTGCACGAGAGCGCTATGCTATATTCGCCACTGACCACGCCTCGTGTTAAACTGCAATGCTCCCTCGCGCAGTGCAATTGCGCATCGTTGTTTTCGTCAGCTTCCATCTGTGGCGCGAACAGATCAGATTGGTACCGAAGCCGCGCCAACGTGGACATATCAGCTTCGCTGGTCACTGCACGAGAGCGCTATGCTATATTCGCCACTGATCACGCCTCGTGTTAAACTGCAATGCACTCTCGCGCAGTGCAATTGCGCATCGTTGTTTTCGTCAGCTTCCATCTGTGGCGCGAACAGATCAGATTGGTACCGAAGCCGCGGCTACGTGGACATATCAGCTTTCCTGGTCACTGCACGAGAGCGCTATGCTATATTTGCCACTGATCACGCCTCGTGTTAAACTGCAATGCTCCCTCGCGCAGTGCAATTGCGCATCGTTGTTTTCGTCAGCTTCCATCTGTGGCGCGAACAGATCAGATTGGTACCGAAGCCGCGGCTACGTGGACATATCAGCTTCGCTGGTCACTGCACGAGAGCGCTATGCTATATTCGCCACTGATCACGCCTCGTGTTAAACTGCAATGCTCCCTCGCGCAGTGCAATTGCGCATCGCTGTTTTCGTCAGCTTCCATCTGTGGCGCGAACAGATCAGATTGGTACCGAAGCCGGGCCTACGTGGACATATCAGCTTCGCTGGTCACTGCACGAGAGCGCTATGCTATATTCGCCACTGATCACGCCTCGTGTTAAACTGCAATGCTCCCTCGCGCAGTGCAATTGCGCATCGTTGTTTTCGTCAGCTTCCATCTGTGGCGCGAACAGATCAGATTGGTACCGAAGCCGCGGCTACGTGGACATATCAGCTTCGCTGGTCACTGCACGAGAGCGCTATGCTATATTTGCCACTGATCACGCCTCGTGTTAAACTGCAATGCTCCCTCGCGCAGTGCAATTGCGCATCGTTGTTTTCGTCAGCTTCCATCTGTGGCGCGAACAGATCAGATTGGTACCGAAGCCGCGGCTACGTGGACATATCAGCTTTCCTGGTCACTGCACGAGAGCGCTATGCTATATTCGACACTGATCACGCCTCGTGTTAAACTGCAATGCTCCCTCGCGCAGTGCAATTGCGCATCGTTGTTTTCGTCAGCTTCCATCTGTGGCGCGAACAGATCAGATTGGTACCGAAGCCGTGGCTACGTGGACATATCAGTTTCGCTGGTCACTGCACGAGAGCGCTATGCTATATTCGCCACTGATCACGCCTCGTGTTAAACTGCAATGCTCCCTCGCGCAGTGCAATTGCGCATCGTTGTTTTCGTCAGCTTCCATCTGTGGCGCGAACAGATCAGATTGGTACCGAAGCCGCGCCTACGTGGACATATCAGCTTCGCTGGTCACTGCACGAGAGCGCTATGCTATATTCGCCACTGATCACGCCTCGTGTTAAACTGCAATGCTCCCTCGCGCAGTGCAATTGCGCATCGTTGTTTTCTTCAGCTTCCATCTGTGGCGCGAACAGATCAGATTGGTACTGAAGCCGCGGCTACGTGGACATATCAGCTTCGCTGGTCACTGCACGAGAGCGCTATGCTATATTTGCCACTGATCACGCCTCGTGTTAAACTGCAATGCTCCCTCGCGCAGTGCAATTGCGCATCGTTGTTTTCGTCAGCTTCCATCTGTGGCGCGAGCAGATCAGATTGGTACCGAAGCCGCGGCTACGTGGACATATCAGCTTCGCTGGTCACTGCACGAGAGCGCTATGCTATATTCGCCACTGATCACGCCTCGTGTTAAACAGCAATGCTGCCTCGCGCAGTGCAATTGCGCATCGTTGTTTTCGTCAGCTTCCATCTGTGGCGCGAACAGATCAGATTGGTACCGAAGCCGCGGCTACGTGGACATATCAGCTTCTCTGGTCACTGCACGAGAGCGCTATGCTATATTCGCCACTGATCACGCCTCGTGTTAAACTGCAATGCACTCCCGCGCAGTGCAATAGCACATCGTTGTTTTCGACAGCTTCCATCTGTGGCGCGAACAGATCAGAATAATACCGAAGCCGCGCCTACGTGGACATATCAGCTTCGCTGGTCACTGCACGAGAGCGCTATGCTATATTCGCCACTGATCACGCCTCGTGTTAAACTGCAATGCTCCCTCGCGCAGTGCAATTGCGCATCGTTGTTTTCGTCAGCTTCCATCTGGGCGCGAACACATCAGATTGGTACCGAAGCCGCGCCTACGTGGACATATCAGCTTCGCTGGTCACTGCACGAGAGCGCTATGCTATATTCGCCACTGATCATGCCTCGTATTAAACTGCAATGCTCTCTCGCGCAGTGCAATAGCGCGTCGTTGTTTTCGTCAGCTTCCATCTGTGGCGCGAACAGATCAGATTGGTACCGAAGCTGCGCCTACGTGGACATACCAGCTTCGTTGGTCACTGCACGAGAGCGCTATGCTATATTCGCCACTGATCACGCCTCGTGTTAAACTGCAATGCTCCCTCGCGCAGTGCAATTGCGCATCGTTGTTTTCGTCAGCTTCCATCTGTGGCGCGAACAGATCAGATTGGTACCGAAGCCGCGCCTACGTGGACATATCAGCTTCGCTGGTCACTGCACGAGAGCGGTATGCTATATTCGCCACTGATCACGCCTCGTGTCAAACTGCAATGCACTCTCGCGCAGTGCAATTGCGCTTCGTTGTTTTCGTCAGCTTCCATCTGTGGGGCGAACAGATCAGATTGGTACCGAAGCCGCGCCTACGTGGACATATTAGCTTCGCTGGTCACTGCACGAGACCGCTATGCTATATTCGCCACTGATCACGCCTCGTGTTAAACTGCAATGCACTCTCGCGCAGTGCAATTGCGCATCGTTGTTTTCGTCAGCTTCCATCTGTGGCGCGAACAGATCAGATTGGTACGGAAGCCGCGCCTACGTGGACATACCAGCTTCGTTGGTCACTGCACGAGAGCGCTATGCTATATTCGCCACTGACCACGCCTCGAGTTAAACTGCAATGCTCCCTCGCGCAGTGCAATTGCGCATCGTTGTTTTCGTCAGCTTCCATCTGTGGCGCGAACAGATCAGATTGGTACCGAAGCCGCGGCTACGTGGACATATCAGCTTCGCTGGTCACGGCACGAGAGCGCTATGCTATATTTGCCACTGATCACGCCTCGTGTTAAACTGCAATGCTCCCTGCGCAGTGCAATTGCGCATCGTTGTTTTCGTCAGCTTCCATCTGTGGCGCGAACAGATCAGGTTGGTATCGAAGCCGCGGCTACGTGGACATATCAGCTTCGCTGGTCACTGCACGAGAGCGCTATGCTATATTCGCCACTGATCACGCCTCGTGTTAAACTGCAATGCTCCCTCGCGCAGTGCAATTGCGCATCGTTGTTTTCGTCAGCTTCCATCTGTGGCGCGAACAGATCAGATTGGTACCGAAGCCGCGGCTACGTGGACATATCAGCTTCGCTGGTCACTGCACGAGAGCGCTATGCTATATTTGCCACTGATCACGCCTTGTGTTAAACTGCAATGTTCCCTCGCGCAGTGCAATTGCGCATCGTTGTTTTCGTCAGCTTCCATCTGTGGCGCGAACAGATCAGATTGGTACCGAAGCCGCGGCTACGTGGACATATCAGCTTCGCTGGTCACTGCACGAGAGCGCTATGCTATATTCGCCACTGATCACGCCTCGTGTTAAACAGCAATGCTGCCTCGCGCAGTGCAATTGCGCATCGTTGTTTTCGTCAGCTTCCATCTGTGGCGCGAACAGATCAGATTGGTACCGAAGCCGCGGCTACGTGGACATATCAGCTTCGCTGGTCACTGCATTAGAGCACTATGCTATATTTGCCACTGATCACGCCTCGTGTTAAACTGCAATGCTCCCTCGCGCAGTGCAATTGCGCATCGTTGTTTTCGTCAGCTTCCATCTGTGGGGCGAACAGATCAGATTGGTACCGAAGCCGCGGCTACGTGGACATATCAGCTTCTCTGGTCACTGCACGAGAGCGCTATGCTATATTCGCCACTGATCACGCCTCGTGTTAAACTGCAATGCACTCTCGCGCAGTGCAATAGCACATCGTTGTTTTCGACAGCTTCCATCTGTGGCGCGAACAGATCAGAATAATACCGAAGCCGCGCCTACGTGGACATATCAGCTTCGCTGGTCACTGCACGAGAGCGCTATGCTATATTCGCCACTGATCACGCCTCGTGTTAAACTGCAATGCTCCCTCGCGCAGTGCAATTGCGCATCGTTGTTTTCGTCAGCTTCCATCTGGGCGCGAACACATCAGATTGGTACCGAAGCCGCGCCTACGTGGACATATCAGCTTCGCTGGTCACTGCACGAGAGCGCTATGCTATATTCGCCACTGATCATGCCTCGTATTAAACTGCAATGCTCTCTCGCGCAGTGCAATAGCGCGTCGTTGTTTTCGTCAGCTTCCATCTGTGGCGCGAACAGATCAGATTGGTACCGAAGCTGCGCCTACGTGGACATACCAGCTTCGTTGGTCACTGCACGAGAGCGCTATGCTATATTCGCCACTGATCACGCCTCGTGTTAAACTGCAATGCTCCCTCGCGCAGTGCAATTGCGCATCGTTGTTTTCGTCAGCTTCCATCTGTGGCGCGAACAGATCAGATTGGTACCGAAGCCGCGCCTACGTGGACATATCAGCTTCGCTGGTCACTGCACGAGAGCGCTATGCTATATTCGCCACTGATCACGCCTCGTGTCAAACTGCAATGCACTCTCGCGCAGTGCAATTGCGCTTCGTTGTTTTCGTCAGCTTCCATCTGTGGGGCGAACAGATCAGATTGGTACCGAAGCCGCGCCTACGTGGACATATTAGCTTCGCTGGTCACTGCACGAGACCGCTATGCTATATTCGCCACTGATCACGCCTCGTGTTAAACTGCAATGCACTCTCGCGCAGTGCAATTGCGCATCGTTGTTTTCGTCAGCTTCCATCTGTGGCGCGAACAGATCAGATTGGTACGGAAGCCGCGCCTACGTGGACATACCAGCTTCGTTGGTCACTGCACGAGAGCGCTATGCTATATTCGCCACTGACCACGCCTCGTGTTAAACTGCAATGCTCCCTCGCGCAGTGCAATTGCGCATCGTTGTTTTCGTCAGCTTCCATCTGTGGCGCGAACAGATCAGATTGGTACCGAAGCCGCGGCTACGTGGACATATCAGCTTCGCTGGTCACGGCACGAGAGCGCTATGCTATATTTGCCACTGATCACGCCTCGTGTTAAACTGCAATGCTCCCTGCGCAGTGCAATTGCGCATCGTTGTTTTCGTCAGCTTCCATCTGTGGCGCGAACAGATCAGGTTGGTATCGAAGCCGCGGCTACGTGGACATATCAGCTTCGCTGGTCACTGCACGAGAGCGCTATGCTATATTCGCCACTGATCACGCCTCGTGTTAAACTGCAATGCTCCCTCGCGCAGTGCAATTGCGCATCGTTGTTTTCGTCAGCTTCCATCTGTGGCGCGAACAGATCAGATTGGTACCGAAGCCGCGGCTACGTGGACATATCAGCTTCGCTGGTCACTGCACGAGAGCGCTATGCTATATTTGCCACTGATCACGCCTTGTGTTAAACTGCAATGTTCCCTCGCGCAGTGCAATTGCGCATCGTTGTTTTCGTCAGCTTCCATCTGTGGCGCGAACAGATCAGATTGGTACCGAAGCCGCGGCTACGTGGACATATCAGCTTCGCTGGTCACAGCACGAGAGCGCTATGCTATATTCGCCACTGATCACGCCTCGTGTTAAACAGCAATGCTGCCTCGCGCAGTGCAATTGCGCATCGTTGTTTTCGTCAGCTTCCATCTGTGGCGCGAACAGATCAGATTGGTACCGAAGCCGCGGCTACGTGGACATATCAGCTTCGCTGGTCACTGCATTAGAGCACTATGCTATATTTGCCACTGATCACGCCTCGTGTTAAACTGCAATGCTCCCTCGCGCAGTGCAATTGCGCATCGTTGTTTTCGTCAGCTTCCATCTGTGGGGCGAACAGATCAGATTGGTACCGAAGCCGCGGCTACGTGGACATATCAGCTTCTCTGGTCACTGCACGAGAGCGCTATGCTATATTCGCCACTGATCACGCCTCGTGTTAAACTGCAATGCACTCTCGCGCAGTGCAATAGCACATCGTTGTTTTCGACAGCTTCCATCTGTGGCGCGAACAGATCAGAATAATACCGAAGCCGCGCCTACGTGGACATATCAGCTTCGCTGGTCACTGCACGAGAGCGCTATGCTATATTCGCCACTGATCACGCCTCGTGTTAAACTGCAATGCTCCCTCGCGCAGTGCAATTGCGCATCGTTGTTTTCGTCAGCTTCCATCTGGGCGCGAACACATCAGATTGGTACCGAAGCCGCGCCTACGTGGACATATCAGCTTCGCTGGTCACTGCACGAGAGCGCTATGCTATATTCGCCACTGATCATGCCTCGTATTAAACTGCAATGCTCTCTCGCGCAGTGCAATAGCGCGTCGTTGTTTTCGTCAGCTTCCATCTGTGGCGCGAACAGATCAGATTGGTACCGAAGCTGCGCCTACGTGGACATACCAGCTTCGTTGGTCACTGCACGAGAGCGCTATGCTATATTCGCCACTGATCACGCCTCGTGTTAAACTGCAATGCTCCCTCGCGCAGTGCAATTGCGCATCGTTGTTTTCGTCAGCTTCCATCTGTGGCGCGAACAGATCAGATTGGTACCGAAGCCGCGCCTACGTGGACATATCAGCTTCGCTGGTCACTGCACGAGAGCGCTATGCTATATTCGCCACTGATCACGCCTCGTGTCAAACTGCAATGCACTCTCGCGCAGTGCAATTGCGCTTCGTTGTTTTCGTCAGCTTCCATCTGTGGGGCGAACAGATCAGATTGGTACCGAAGCCGCGCCTACGTGGACATATTAGCTTCGCTGGTCACTGCACGAGACCGCTATGCTATATTCGCCACTGATCACGCCTCGTGTTAAACTGCAATGCACTCTCGCGCAGTGCAATTGCGCATCGTTGTTTTCGTCAGCTTCCATCTGTGGCGCGAACAGATCAGATTGGTACGGAAGCCGCGCCTACGTGGACATACCAGCTTCGTTGGTCACTGCACGAGAGCGCTATGCTATATTCGCCACTGACCACGCCTCGTGTTAAACTGCAATGCTCCCTCGCGCAGTGCAATTGCGCATCGTTGTTTTCGTCAGCTTCCATCTGTGGCGCGAACAGATCAGATTGGTACCGAAGCCGCGGCAACGTGGACATATCAGCTTCGCTGGTCACGGCACGAGAGCGCTATGCTATATTTGCCACTGATCACGCCTCGTGTTAAACTGCAATGCTCCCTGCGCAGTGCAATTGCGCATCGTTGTTTTCGTCAGCTTCCATCTGTGGCGCGAACAGATCAGGTTGGTATCGAAGCCGCGGCTACGTGGACATATCAGCTTCGCTGGTCACTGCACGAGAGCGCTATGCTATATTCGCCACTGATCACGCCTCGTGTTAAACTGCAATGCTCCCTCGCGCAGTGCAATTGCGCATCGTTGTTTTCGTCAGCTTCCATCTGTGGCGCGAACAGATCAGATTGGTACCGAAGCCGCGGCTACGTGGACATATCAGCTTCGCTGGTCACTGCACGAGAGCGCTATGCTATATTTGCCACTGATCACGCCTTGTGTTAAACTGCAATGTTCCCTCGCGCAGTGCAATTGCGCATCGTTGTTTTCGTCAGGTTCCATCTGTGGCGCGAACAGATCAGATTGGTACCGAAGCCGCGGCTACGTGGACATATCAGCTTCTCTGGTCACTGCACGAGAGCGCTATGCTATATTCGCCACTGATCACGCCTCGTGTTAAACTGCAATGCACTCTCGCGCAGTGCAATAGCACATCGTTGTTTTCGACAGCTTCCATCTGTGGCGCGAACAGATCAGAATAATACCGAAGCCGCGCCTACGTGGACATATCAGCTTCGCTGGTCACTGCACGAGAGCGCTATGCTATATTCGCCACTGATCACGCCTCGTGTTAAACTGCAATGCACTCTCGCGCAGTGCAATAGCACATCGTTGTTTTCGTTAGCTTCCATCTGTGGCGCGAACAGATCAGATTGGTACCGAAGCCGCGGCTACGTGGACATATCAGCTTCTCTGGTCACTGCACGAGAGCGCTATGCTATATTCGCCACTGATCACGCCTCGTGTTAAACTGCAATGCACTCTCGCGCAGTGCAATAGCACATCGTTGTTTTCGACAGCTTCCATCTGTGGCGCGAACAGATCAGAATAATACCGAAGCCGCGCCTACGTGGACATATCAGCTTCGCTGGTCACTGCACGAGAGCGCTATGCTAGATTCGCCACTGATCACTCCTCGTGTTAAACTGCAATGCACTCTCGCGCAGTGCAATAGCACATCGTTGTTTTCGTTAGCTTCCATCTGTGGCGCGAACAGATCAGATTGGTACCGAAGCCGCGGCTACGTGTACATATCAGCTTTCCTGGTCACTGCACGAGAGCGCTATGATATATTCGCCACTGATCACGCCTCGTGTTAAACTGCAATGCTCCCTCGCGCAGTGCAATTACGCATCGTTGTTTTCGTCAGCTTCCATCTGTGGCGCGAACAGATCAGATTGGTACCGAAGCCGTGGCTACGTGGACATATCAGCTTCGCTGGTCACTGCACGAGAGCGCTATGCTATATTCGCCACTGATCACGCCTCGTGTTAAACTGCAATGCTCCCTCGCGCAGTGCAATTGCGCATCGTTGTTTTCGTCAGCTTCCATCTGTGGCGCGAACAGATCAGATTGGTACCGAAGCCGCGGCTACGTGGACATATCAGCTTCGCTGGTCACTGCACGAGAGCGCTATGCTATATTTGCCACTGATCACGCCTCGTGTTAAACTGCAATGCTCCCTCGCGCAGTGCAATTGCGCATCGTTGTTTTCGTCAGCTTCCATCTGTGGCGCGAACAGATCAGATTGGTACCGAAGCCGCGGCTACGTGGACATATCAGCTTCGCTGGTCACTGCACGAGGGCGCTATGCTATATTCGCCACTGATCACGCCTCGTGTTAAACAGCAATGCTGCCTCGCGCAGTGCAATTGCGCATCGTTGTTTTCGTCAGCTTCCATCTGTGGCGCGAACAGATCAGATTGGTACCGAAGCCGCGGCTACGTGGACATATCAGCTTCGCTGGTCACTGCATTAGAGCACTATGCTATATTTGCCACTGATCACGCCTCGTGTTAAACTGCAATGCTCCCTCGCGCAGTGCAATTGCGCATCGTTGTTTTCGTCAGCTTCCATCTGTGGCGCGAACAGATCAGATTGGTACCGAAGCCGCGGCTACGTGGACATATCAGCTTCTCTGGTCACTGCACGAGAGCGCTATGCTATATTCGCCACTGATCACGCCTCGTGTTAAACTGCAATGCACTCTCGCGCAGTGCAATAGCACATCGTTGTTTTCGACAGCTTCCATCTGTGGCGCGAACAGATCAGAATAATACCGAAGCCGCGCCTACGTGGACATATCAGCTTCGCTGGTCACTGCACGAGAGCGCTATGCTATATTCGCCACTGATCACGCCTCGTGTTAAACTGCAATGCTCCCTCGCGCAGTGCAATTGCGCATCGTTGTTTTCGTCAGCTTCCATCTGGGCGCGAACACATCAGATTGGTACCGAAGCTGCGCCTACGTGGACATACCAGCTTCGTTGGTCACTGCACGAGAGCGCTATGCTATATTCGCCACTGATCACGCCTCGTGTTAAACTGCAATGCACTCTCGCGCATTGCAATTGCGCATCGTTGTTTTCGTCAGCTTCCATCTGTGGCGCGAACAGATCAGATTGGTACCGAAGCCGCGGCTACGTGTACATATCAGCTTCTCTGGTCACTGCACGAGAGCGCTATGCTATATTCGCCACTGATCACGCCTCGTGTTAAACTGCAATGCACTCTCGCGCAGTGCAATTGCGCATCGTTGTTTTCGTTAGCTTCCATCTGTGGCGCGAACAGATCAGATTGGTACCGAAGCCGCGGCTGCGTGGACATAGCTTCTCTGGTCACTGCACGAGAGCGCAATGCTATATTCGCCACTGATCACGCCTCGTGTTAAACTGCAATGCACTCTCGCGCAGTGCAATAGCACATCGTTGTTTTCGTTAGCTTCCATCTGTGGCGCGAACAGATCAGATTGGTACCGAAGCCGCGGCTACGTGGACATATCAGCTTTCCTGGTCACTGCACGAGAGCGCTATGCTATATTCGCCACTGATCACGCCTCGTGTTAAACTGCAATGCTCCCTCGCGCAGTGAAATTACGCATCGTTGTTTTCGTCAGCTTCCATCTGTGGCGCGAACAGATCAGATTGGTACCGAAGCCGTGGCTACGTGGACATATCAGCTTCGCTGGTCACTGCACGAGAGCGCTATGCTATATTCGCCACTGATCACGCCTCGTGTTAAACTGCAATGCTCCCTCGCGCAGTGCAATTGCGCATCGTTGTTTTCGTCAGCTTCCATCTGTGGCGCGAACAGATCAGATTGGTACCGAAGCCGCGCCTACGTGGACATATCAGCTTCGCTGGTCACTGCACGAGAGCGCTATGCTATATTCGCCACTGATCACGCCTCGTGTTAAACTGCAATGCTCCCTCGCGCAGTGCAATTGCGCATAGTTGTTTTCGTCAGCTTCCATCTGTGGCGCGAACAGATCAGATTGGTACCGAAGTCGCGGCTACGTGGACATATCAGCTTCGCTGGTCACTGCACGAGAGCGCTATGCTATATTTGCCACTGATCACGCCTCGTGTTAAACTGCAATGCTCCCTCGCGCAGTGCAATTGCGCATCGTTGTTTTCGTCAGCTTCCATCTGTGGCGCGAACAGATCAGATTGGTACCGAAGCCGCGGCTACGTGGACATATCAGCTTCGCTGGTCACTGCACGAGGGCGCTATGCTATATTCGCCACTGATCACGCCTCGTGTTAAACAGCAATGCTGCCTCGCGCAGTGCAATTGCGCATCGTTGTTTTCGTCAGCTTCCATCTGTGGCGCGAACAGATCAGATTGGTACCGAAGCCGCGGCTACGTGGACATATCAGCTTCGCTGGTCACTGCATTAGAGCACTATGCTATATTTGCCACTGATCACGCCTCGTGTTAAACTGCAATGCTCCCTCGCGCAGTGCAATTGCGCATCGTTGTTTTCGTCAGCTTCCATCTGTGGCGCGAACAGATCAGATTGGTACCGAAGCCGCGGCTACGTGGACATATCAGCTTCTCTGGTCACTGCACGAGAGCGCTATGCTATATTCGCCACTGATCACGCCTCGTGTTAAACTGCAATGCACTCTCGCGCAGTGCAATAGCACATCGTTGTTTTCGACAGCTTCCATCTGTGGCGCGAACAGATCAGAATAATACCGAAGCCGCGCCTACGTGGACATATCAGCTTCGCTGGTCACTGCACGAGAGCGCTATGCTATATTCGCCACTGATCACGCCTCGTGTTAAACTGCAATGCTCCCTCGCGCAGTGCAATTGCGCATCGTTGTTTTCGTCAGCTTCCATCTGGGCGCGAACACATCAGATTGGTACCGAAGCTGCGCCTACGTGGACATACCAGCTTCGTTGGTCACTGCACGAGAGCGCTATGCTATATTCGCCACTGATCACGCCTCGTGTTAAACTGCAATGCTCCCTCGCGCAGTGCAATTGCGCATCGTTGTTTTCGTCAGCTTCCATCTGTGGCGCGAACAGATCAGATTGGTACCGAAGCCGCGCCTACGTGGACATATCAGCTTCGCTGGTCACTGCACGAGAGCGCTATGCTATATTCGCCACTGATCACGCCTCGTGTTAAACTGCAATGCACTCTCGCGCAGTGCAATTGCGCATCATTGTTTTCGTCAGCTTCCATCTGTGGCGCGAACAGATCAGATTGGTACGGAAGCCGCGCCTACGTGGACATACCAGCTTCGTTGGTCACTGCACGAGAGCGCTATGCTATATTCGCCACTGACCACGCCTCGTGTTAAACTGCAATGCTCCCTCGCGCAGTGCAATTGCGCATCATTGTTTTCGTCAGCTTCCATCTGTGGCGCGAACAGATCAGATTGGTACCGAAGCCGCGCCAACGTGGACATATCAGCTTCGCTGGTCACTGCACGAGAGCGCTATGCTATATTCGCCACTGATCACGCCTCGTGTTAAACTGCAATGCACTCTCGCGCAGTGCAATTGCGCATCGTTGTTTTCGTTAGCTTCCATCTGTGGCGCGAACAGATCAGATTGGTACCGAAGCCGCGGCTGCGTGGACATAGCTTCTCTGGTCACTGCACGAGAGCGCAATGCTATATTCGCCACTGATCACGCCTCGTGTTAAACTGCAATGCACTCTCGCGCAGTGCAATAGCACATCGTTGTTTTCGTTAGCTTCCATCTGTGGCGCGAACAGATCAGATTGGTACCGAAGCCGCGGCTACGTGGACATATCAGCTTTCCTGGTCACTGCACGAGAGCGCTATGCTATATTCGCCACTGATCACGCCTCGTGTTAAACTGCAATGCTCCCTCGCGCAGTGAAATTACGCATCGTTGTTTTCGTCAGCTTCCATCTGTGGCGCGAACAGATCAGATTGGTACCGAAGCCGTGGCTACGTGGACATATCAGCTTCGCTGGTCACTGCACGAGACCGCTATGCTATATTCGCCACTGATCACGCCTCGTGTTAAACTGCAATGCACTCTCGCGCAGTGCAATTGCGCATCGTTGTTTTCGTCAGCTTCCATCTGTGGCGCGAACAGATCAGATTGGTACGGAAGCCGCGCCTACGTGGACATACCAGCTTCGTTGGTCACTGCACGAGAGCGCTATGCTATATTCGCCACTGACCACGCCTCGTGTTAAACTGCAATGCTCCCTCGCGCAGTGCAATTGCGCATCGTTGTTTTCGTCAGCTTCCATCTGTGGCGCGAACAGATCAGATTGGTACCGAAGCCGCGGCAACGTGGACATATCAGCTTCGCTGGTCACGGCACGAGAGCGCTATGCTATATTTGCCACTGATCACGCCTCGTGTTAAACTGCAATGCTCCCTGCGCAGTGCAATTGCGCATCGTTGTTTTCGTCAGCTTCCATCTGTGGCGCGAACAGATCAGGTTGGTATCGAAGCCGCGGCTACGTGGACATATCAGCTTCGCTGGTCACTGCACGAGAGCGCTATGCTATATTCGCCACTGATCACGCCTCGTGTTAAACTGCAATGCTCCCTCGCGCAGTGCAATTGCGCATCGTTGTTTTCGTCAGCTTCCATCTGTGGCGCGAACAGATCAGATTGGTACCGAAGCCGCGGCTACGTGGACATATCAGCTTCGCTGGTCACTGCACGAGAGCGCTATGCTATATTTGCCACTGATCACGCCTTGTGTTAAACTGCAATGTTCCCTCGCGCAGTGCAATTGCGCATCGTTGTTTTCGTCAGGTTCCATCTGTGGCGCGAACAGATCAGATTGGTACCGAAGCCGCGGCTACGTGGACATATCAGCTTCTCTGGTCACTGCACGAGAGCGCTATGCTATATTCGCCACTGATCACGCCTCGTGTTAAACTGCAATGCACTCTCGCGCAGTGCAATAGCACATCGTTGTTTTCGACAGCTTCCATCTGTGGCGCGAACAGATCAGAATAATACCGAAGCCGCGCCTACGTGGACATATCAGCTTCGCTGGTCACTGCACGAGAGCGCTATGCTATATTCGCCACTGATCACGCCTCGTGTTAAACTGCAATGCACTCTCGCGCAGTGCAATAGCACATCGTTGTTTTCGTTAGCTTCCATCTGTGGCGCGAACAGATCAGATTGGTACCGAAGCCGCGGCTACGTGGACATATCAGCTTCTCTGGTCACTGCACGAGAGCGCTATGCTATATTCGCCACTGATCACGCCTCGTGTTAAACTGCAATGCACTCTCGCGCAGTGCAATAGCACATCGTTGTTTTCGACAGCTTCCATCTGTGGCGCGAACAGATCAGAATAATACCGAAGCCGCGCCTACGTGGACATATCAGCTTCGCTGGTCACTGCACGAGAGCGCTATGCTAGATTCGCCACTGATCACTCCTCGTGTTAAACTGCAATGCACTCTCGCGCAGTGCAATAGCACATCGTTGTTTTCGTTAGCTTCCATCTGTGGCGCGAACAGATCAGATTGGTACCGAAGCCGCGGCTACGTGTACATATCAGCTTTCCTGGTCACTGCACGAGAGCGCTATGATATATTCGCCACTGATCACGCCTCGTGTTAAACTTCAATGCTCCCTCGCGCAGTGCAATTACGCATCGTTGTTTTCGTCAGCTTCCATCTGTGGCGCGAACAGATCAGATTGGTACCGAAGCCGTGGCTACGTGGACATATCAGCTTCGCTGGTCACTGCACGAGAGCGCTATGCTATATTCGCCACTGATCACGCCTCGTGTTAAACTGCAATGCTCCCTCGCGCAGTGCAATTGCGCATCGTTGTTTTCGTCAGCTTCCATCTGTGGCGCGAACAGATCAGATTGGTACCGAAGCCGCGGCTACGTGGACATATCAGCTTCGCTGGTCACTGCACGAGAGCGCTATGCTATATTTGCCACTGATCACGCCTCGTGTTAAACTGCAATGCTCCCTCGCGCAGTGCAATTGCGCATCGTTGTTTTCGTCAGCTTCCATCTGTGGCGCGAACAGATCAGATTGGTACCGAAGCCGCGGCTACGTGGACATATCAGCTTCGCTGGTCACTGCACGAGGGCGCTATGCTATATTCGCCACTGATCACGCCTCGTGTTAAACAGCAATGCTGCCTCGCGCAGTGCAATTGCGCATCGTTGTTTTCGTCAGCTTCCATCTGTGGCGCGAACAGATCAGATTGGTACCGAAGCCGCGGCTACGTGGACATATCAGCTTCGCTGGTCACTGCATTAGAGCACTATGCTATATTTGCCACTGATCACGCCTCGTGTTAAACTGCAATGCTCCCTCGCGCAGTGCAATTGCGCATCGTTGTTTTCGTCAGCTTCCATCTGTGGCGCGAACAGATCAGATTGGTACCGAAGCCGCGGCTACGTGGACATATCAGCTTCTCTGGTCACTGCACGAGAGCGCTATGCTATATTCGCCACTGATCACGCCTCGTGTTAAACTGCAATGCACTCTCGCGCAGTGCAATAGCACATCGTTGTTTTCGACAGCTTCCATCTGTGGCGCGAACAGATCAGAATAATACCGAAGCCGCGCCTACGTGGACATATCAGCTTCGCTGGTCACTGCACGAGAGCGCTATGCTATATTCGCCACTGATCACGCCTCGTGTTAAACTGCAATGCTCCCTCGCGCAGTGCAATTGCGCATCGTTGTTTTCGTCAGCTTCCATCTGGGCGCGAACACATCAGATTGGTACCGAAGCTGCGCCTACGTGGACATACCAGCTTCGTTGGTCACTGCACGAGAGCGCTATGCTATATTCGCCACTGATCACGCCTCGTGTTAAACTGCAATGCACTCTCGCGCATTGCAATTGCGCATCGTTGTTTTCGTCAGCTTCCATCTGTGGCGCGAACAGATCAGATTGGTACCGAAGCCGCGGCTACGTGTACATATCAGCTTCTCTGGTCACTGCACGAGAGCGCTATGCTATATTCGCCACTGATCACGCCTCGTGTTAAACTGCAATGCACTCTCGCGCAGTGCAATTGCGCATCGTTGTTTTCGTTAGCTTCCATCTGTGGCGCGAACAGATCAGATTGGTACCGAAGCCGCGGCTGCGTGGACATAGCTTCTCTGGTCACTGCACGAGAGCGCAATGCTATATTCGCCACTGATCACGCCTCGTGTTAAACTGCAATGCACTCTCGCGCAGTGCAATAGCACATCGTTGTTTTCGTTAGCTTCCATCTGTGGCGCGAACAGATCAGATTGGTACCGAAGCCGCGGCTACGTGGACATATCAGCTTTCCTGGTCACTGCACGAGAGCGCTATGCTATATTCGCCACTGATCACGCCTCGTGTTAAACTGCAATGCTCCCTCGCGCAGTGAAATTACGCATCGTTGTTTTCGTCAGCTTCCATCTGTGGCGCGAACAGATCAGATTGGTACCGAAGCCGTGGCTACGTGGACATATCAGCTTCGCTGGTCACTGCACGAGAGCGCTATGCTATATTCGCCACTGATCACGCCTCGTGTTAAACTGCAATGCTCCCTCGCGCAGTGCAATTGCGCATCGTTGTTTTCGTCAGCTTCCATCTGTGGCGCGAACAGATCAGATTGGTACCGAAGCCGCGCCTACGTGGACATATCAGCTTCGCTGGTCACTGCACGAGAGCGCTATGCTATATTCGCCACTGATCACGCCTCGTGTTAAACTGCAATGCTCCCTCGCGCAGTGCAATTGCGCATAGTTGTTTTCGTCAGCTTCCATCTGTGGCGCGAACAGATCAGATTGGTACCGAAGTCGCGGCTACGTGGACATATCAGCTTCGCTGGTCACTGCACGAGAGCGCTATGCTATATTTGCCACTGATCACGCCTCGTGTTAAACTGCAATGCTCCCTCGCGCAGTGCAATTGCGCATCGTTGTTTTCGTCAGCTTCCATCTGTGGCGCGAACAGATCAGATTGGTACCGAAGCCGCGGCTACGTGGACATATCAGCTTCGCTGGTCACTGCACGAGGGCGCTATGCTATATTCGCCACTGATCACGCCTCGTGTTAAACAGCAATGCTGCCTCGCGCAGTGCAATTGCGCATCGTTGTTTTCGTCAGCTTCCATCTGTGGCGCGAACAGATCAGATTGGTACCGAAGCCGCGGCTACGTGGACATATCAGCTTCGCTGGTCACTGCATTAGAGCACTATGCTATATTTGCCACTGATCACGCCTCGTGTTAAACTGCAATGCTCCCTCGCGCAGTGCAATTGCGCATCGTTGTTTTCGTCAGCTTCCATCTGTGGCGCGAACAGATCAGATTGGTACCGAAGCCGCGGCTACGTGGACATATCAGCTTCTCTGGTCACTGCACGAGAGCGCTATGCTATATTCGCCACTGATCACGCCTCGTGTTAAACTGCAATGCACTCTCGCGCAGTGCAATAGCACATCGTTGTTTTCGACAGCTTCCATCTGTGGCGCGAACAGATCAGAATAATACCGAAGCCGCGCCTACGTGGACATATCAGCTTCGCTGGTCACTGCACGAGAGCGCTATGCTATATTCGCCACTGATCACGCCTCGTGTTAAACTGCAATGCTCCCTCGCGCAGTGCAATTGCGCATCGTTGTTTTCGTCAGCTTCCATCTGGGCGCGAACACATCAGATTGGTACCGAAGCTGCGCCTACGTGGACATACCAGCTTCGTTGGTCACTGCACGAGAGCGCTATGCTATATTCGCCACTGATCACGCCTCGTGTTAAACTGCAATGCTCCCTCGCGCAGTGCAATTGCGCATCGTTGTTTTCGTCAGCTTCCATCTGTGGCGCGAACAGATCAGATTGGTACCGAAGCCGCGCCTACGTGGACATATCAGCTTCGCTGGTCACTGCACGAGAGCGCTATGCTATATTCGCCACTGATCACGCCTCGTGTTAAACTGCAATGCACTCTCGCGCAGTGCAATTGCGCATCATTGTTTTCGTCAGCTTCCATCTGTGGCGCGAACAGATCAGATTGGTACGGAAGCCGCGCCTACGTGGACATACCAGCTTCGTTGGTCACTGCACGAGAGCGCTATGCTATATTCGCCACTGACCACGCCTCGTGTTAAACTGCAATGCTCCCTCGCGCAGTGCAATTGCGCATCATTGTTTTCGTCAGCTTCCATCTGTGGCGCGAACAGATCAGATTGGTACCGAAGCCGCGCCAACGTGGACATATCAGCTTCGCTGGTCACTGCACGAGAGCGCTATGCTATATTCGCCACTGATCACGCCTCGTGTTAAACTGCAATGCACTCTCGCGCAGTGCAATGGCGCATCGTTGTTTTCGTCTGCTTCCATCTGTGGCGCGAACAGATCAGATTGGTACCGAAGCCGCGGCTACGTGTTCATATAAGCTTCTCTGGTCACTGCACGAGAGCGCTATGCTATATTCGCCACTGATCACGCCTCGTGTTAAACTGCAATGCACTCTCGCGCATTGGAATTGTTCATCGTTGTTTTCGTCAGCTTCCATCTGTGGCGCGAACAGATCAGATTGGTGCCGAAGCCGCGCCTGCGTGGACATATCAGCTTCGCTGGTCACTGCACGAGAGCGCTATGCTATATTCGCCAATGATCACGCCTCGTGTTAAACTGCAATGCACTCTCGCGCAGGGCAATTCCGCATCGTTGTTTTCGTCAGCTTCCATCTGTGGCGCGAACAGATCAGATTGGTACCGAAGCCGCGCCAACGTGGACATATCAGCTTCGCTGGTCACTGCACGAGAGCGCTATGCTATATTCGCCACTGATCACGCCTCGTGTTAAACTGCAATGCACTCTCGCGCAGGGCAATTCCGCATCGTTGTTTTCGTCAGCTTCCATCTGTGGCGCGAACAGATCAGATTGGTACCGAAGCCGCGCCTACGTGGACATATCAGCTTCGCTGGCCACTGCACGAGAGCGCTATGCTATATTCGCCACTGATCACGCCTCGTGTTAAACTGCAATGCTCAATCGCGCAGTGCAATTGCGCATCGTTGTTTTCGTCAGCTTCCATCTGTGGCGCGAACAGATCAGATTGGTACCGAAGCCGCGGCTACGTGGACATATCAGCTTCGCTGGTCACTGCACGAGAGCGCTATGCTATATTTGCCACTGATCACGCCTCGTGTTAAACTGCAATGCTCCCTGCGCAGTGCAATTGCGCATCGTTGTTTTCGTCAGCTTCCATCTGTGGCGCGAACAGATCAGGTTGGTACCGAAGCCGCGGCTACGTGGACATATCAGCTTCGCTGGTCACTGCACGAGAGCGCTATGCTATATTCGCCACTGATCACGCCTCGTGTTAAACTGCAATGCTCCCTCGCGCAGTGCAATTGCGCATCGTTGTTTTCGTCAGCTTCCATCTGTGGCGCGAACAGATCAGATTGGTACCGAAGCCGCGGCTACGTGGACATATCAGCTTCGCTGGTCACTGCACGAGAGCGCTATGCTATATTTGCCACTGATCACGCCTTGTGTTAAACTGCAATGCTCCCTCGCGCAGTGCAATTGCGCATCGTTGTTTTCGTCAGCTTCCATCTGTGGCGCGAACAGATCAGATTGTTACCGAAGCCGCGGCTACGTGGACATATCAGCTTCTCTGGTCACTGCACGAGAGCGCTATGCTATATTCGCCACTGATCACGCCTCGTGTTAAACTGCAATGCACTCTCGCGCAGTGCAATAGCACATCGTTGTTTTCGACAGCTTCCATCTGTGGCGCGAACAGATCAGAATAATATCGAAGCCGCGCCTACGTGGACATATCAGCTTCGCTGGTCACTGCACGAGAGCGCTATGCTATATTCGCCACTGATCACGCCTCGTGTTAAACTGCAATGCTCCCTCGCGCAGTGCAATTGCGCATCGTTGTTTTCGTCAGCTTCCATCTGTGGCGCGAACAGATCAGATTGGTACCGAAGCCGCGGCTACGTGGACATATCAGCTTCTCTGGTCACTGCAGAGAGCGCTATGCTATATTCGCCACTGATCACGCCTCGTGTTAAACTGCAATGCACTCTCGCGCAGTGCAATAGCACATCGTTGTTTTCGTTAGCTTGCATCTGTGGCGCGAACAGATCAGATTGGTACCGAAGCCGCGGCTACGTGGACATATCAGCTTCTCTGGTCACTGCACGAGAGCGCTATGCTATATTCGCCACTGATCACGCCTCGTGTTAAACTGCAATGCACTCTCGCGCATTGCAATTGCGCATCGTTGTTTTCGTCAGCTTCCATCTGTGGCGCGAACAGATCAGATTGGTACCGAAGCCGCGGCTACGTGTACATATCAGCTTCTCTGGTCACTGCACGAGAGCGCTATGCTATATTCGCCACTGATCACGCCTCGTGTTAAACTGCAATGCACTCTCGCGCATTGCAATTGCGCATCGTTGTTTTCGTTAGCTTCCATCTGTGGCGCGAACAGATCAGATTGGTACCGAAGCCGCGGCTGCGTGGACATAGCTTCTCTGGTCACTGCACGAGAGCGCTATGCTATATTCGCCACTGATCACGCCTCGTGTTAAACTGCAATGCACTCTCGCGCAGTGCAATAGCACATCGTTGTTTTCGTTAGCTTCCATCTGTGGCGCGAACAGATCAGATTGGTACCGAAGCCGCGGCTACGTGGACATATCAGCTTCTCTGGTCACTGCACGAGAGCGCTATGCTATATTCGCCACTGATCACGCCTCGTGTTAAACTGCAATGCACTCTCGCGCAGTGCAATTGCGCATCGTTGTTTTCGTTAGCTTCCATCTGTGGCGCGAACAGATCAGATTGGTACCGAAGCTGCGGCTACGTGGACATATCAGCTTCTCTGGTCACTGCACGAGAGCGCTATGCTATATTCGCCACTGATCACGCCTCGTGTTAAACTGCAATGCACTCTCGCGCAGTGCAATTGCGCATCGTTGTTTTCGTCAGCTTCCATCTGTGGCGCGAACAGATCAGATTGGTACCGAAGCCGCGGCTACGTGGACATATCAGCTTCGCTGGTCACTGCACGAGAGCGCTATGCTTTATTCGCCACTGATCACGCCTCGTGTTAAACTGCAATGCTCCCTCGCGCAGTGCAATTGGGCATCGTTGTTTTCGTCAGTTTCCATCTGTGGCGCGAACAGATCAGATTGGTACCGAAGCCGCGGCTACGTGGACATATCAGCTTCGCTGGTCACTGCACGAGAGCGCTATGCTATATTCGCCACTGATCACGCCTCGTGTTAAACTGCAATGCTCCCGCGCGCAGTGCAATTGCGCATCGTTGTTTTCGTCAGCTTCCATCTGTGGCGCGAACAGATCAGATTGGTACCGAAGCCGCGGCTACGTGGACATATCAGCTTCGCTGGTCACTGCACGAGAGCGCTATGCTATATTTGCCACTGATCATGCCTCGTGTTAAACTGCAATGCTCCCTCGCGCAGTGCAATTGCGCATCGTTGTTTTCGTCAGCTTCCATCTGTGGCGCGAACAGATCAGATTGGTACCGAAGCCGCGGCTACGTGGACATATCTGCTTCGCTGGTCACTGCACGAGAGCGCTATGCTATATTCGCCACTGATCACGCCTCGTGTTAAACTGCAATGCACTCTCGCGCAGTGCAATAGCACATCGTTGTTTTCGACAGCTTCCATCTGTGTCGCGAACAGATCAGAATAATACCGAAGCCGCGCCTACGTGGACATATCAGCTTCGCTGGTCACTGCACGAGAGCGCTATGCTATATTCGCCACTGATCACGCCTCGTGTTAAACTGCAATGCTCCCTCGCGCAGTGCAATTGCGCATCGTTGTTTTCGTCAGCTTCCATCTGTGGCGCGAACAGATAAGATTGGTACCGAAGCCGCGCCTACGTGGACATATCAGCTTCGCTGGTCACTGCACGAGAGCGCTATGCTATATTCGCCACTGATCACGCCTCGTGTTAAACTGCAATGCACTCTCGCGCAGTGCAATTGCGCATCGTTGTTTTCGTCAGCTTCCATCTGTGGCGCGAACAGATCAGATTGGTACCGAAGCCGCGCCTACGTGGAGATATCAGCTTCGCTGGTCACTGCACGACAGCGCTATGCTATATTCGCCACTGATCACGCCTCGTGTTAAACTGCAATGCTCCCTCGCGCAGTGCAATTGCGCATCGTTGTTTTCGTCAGCTTCCATCTGTGGCGCGAACAGATCAGATTGGTACCGAAGCCGCGGCTACGTGGACATATCAGCTTCGCTGGTCACTGCACGAGAGCGCTATGCTATATTCGCCACTGATCTCGCCTCGTGTTAAACTGCAACGCACTCTCGCGCAGTGCAATTGCGCATCGTTGTTTTCGTCAGCTTCCATCTGTGGAGCGAACAGATCAGATTGGTACCGAAGCCGCGGCTACGTGGACATATCAGCTTCGCTGGTCACTGCACGAGAGCGCTATGCTATATTCGCCACTGATCACGCCTCGTGTTAAACTGCAATGCTCCCTCGCGCAGTGCAATTGCGCATCGTTGTTTTCGTCAGCTTCCATCTGTGGCGCGAACAGATCAGAATAATATCGAAGCCGCGCCTACGTGGACATATCAGCTTCGCTGGTCACTGCACGAGAGCGCTATACTATATTCGCCACTGATCACGCCTCGTGTTAAACTGCAATGCTCCCTCGCGCAGTGCAATTGCGCATCGTTGTTTTCGTCAGCTTCCATCTGTGGCGCGAACAGATCAGATTGGTACCGAAGCCGCGGCTACGTGGACATATCAGCTTCTCTGGTCACTGCACGAGAGCGCTATGCTATATTCGCCACTGATCACGCCTCGTGTTAAAATGCAATGCACTCTCGCGCAGTGCAATAGCACATCGTTGTTTTCGTTAGCTTCCATCTGTGGCGCGAACAGATCAGATTGGTACCGAAGCCGCGGCTACGTGGACATATCAGCTTCTCTGGTCACTGCACGAGAGCGCTATGCTATATTCGCCACTGATCACGCCTCGTGTTAAACTGCAATGCACTCTCGCGCATTGCAATTGCGCATCGTTGTTTTCGTCAGCTTCCATCTGTGGCGCGAACAGATCAGATTGGTACCGAAGCCGCGGCTACGTGTACATATCAGCTTCTCTGGTCACTGCACGAGAGCGCTATGCTATATTCGCCACTGATCACGCCTCGTGTTAAACTGCAATGCACTCTCGCGCAGTGCAATTGCGCATCGTTGTTTTCGTTAGCTTCCATCTGTGGCGCGAACAGATCAGATTGGTACCGAAGCCGCGGCTGCGTGGACATAGCTTCTCTGGTCACTGCACGAGAGCGCTATGCTATATTCGCCACTGATCACGCCTCGTGTTAAACTGCAATGCACTCTCGCGCAGTGCAATAGCACATCGTTGTTTTCGTTAGCTTCCATCTGTGGCGCGAACAGATCAGATTGGTACCGAAGCCGCGGCTACGTGGACATATCAGCTTCTCTGGTCACTGCACGAGAGCGCTATGCTATATTCGCCACTGATCACGCCTCGTGTTAAACTGCAATGCACTCTCGCGCAGTGCAATTGCGCATCGTTGTTTTCGTTAGCTTCCATCTGTGGCGCGAACAGATCAGATTGGTACCGAAGCTGCGGCTACGTGGACATATCAGCTTCTCTGGTCACTGCACGAGAGCGCTATGCTATATTCGCCACTGATCACGCCTCGTGTTAAACTGCAATGCACTCTCGCGCAGTGCAATTGCGCATCGTTGTTTTCGTCAGCTTCCATCTGTGGCGCGAACAGATCAGATTGGTACCGAAGCCGCGGCTACGTGGACATATCAGCTTCGCTGGTCACTGCACGAGAGCGCTATGCTTTATTCGCCACTGATCACGCCTCGTGTTAAACTGCAATGCTCCCTCGCGCAGTGCAATTGGGCATCGTTGTTTTCGTCAGCTTCCATCTGTGGCGCGAACAGATCAGATTGGTACCGAAGCCGCGGCTACGTGGACATATCAGCTTCGCTGGTCACTGCACGAGAGCGCTATGCTATATTCGCCACTGATCACGCCTCGTGTTAAACTGCAATGCTCCCTCGCGCAGTGCAATTGCGCATCGTTGTTTTCGTCAGCTTCCATCTGTGGCGCGAACAGATCAGATTGGTACCGAAGCCGCGGCTACGTGGACATATCAGCTTCGCTGGTCACTGCACGAGAGCGCTATGCTATATTTGCCACTGATCACGCCTCGTGTTAAACTGCAATGCTCCCTCGCGCAGTGCAATTGCGCATCGTTGTTTTCGTCAGCTTCCATCTGTGGCGCGAACAGATCAGATTGGTACCGAAGCCGCGGCTACGTGGACATATCTGCTTCGCTGGTCAATGCACGAGAGCGCTATGCTATATTCGCCACTGATCACGCCTCGTGTTAAACTGCAATGCACTCTCGCGCAGTGCAATAGCACATCGTTGTTTTCGACAGCTTCCATCTGTGTCGCGAACAGATCAGAATAATACCGAAGCCGCGCCTACGTGGACATATCAGCTTCGCTGGTCACTGCACGAGAGCGCTTTGCTATATTCGCCACTGATCACGCCTCGTGTTAAACTGCAATGCTCCCTCGCGCAGTGCAATTGCGCATCGTTGTTTTCGTCAGCTTCCATCTGTGGCGCGAACAGATAAGATTGGTACCGAAGCCGCGCCTACGTGGACATATCAGCTTCGCTGGTCACTGCACGAGAGCGCTATGCTATATTCGCCACTGATCACGCCTCGTGTTAAACTGCAATGCACTCTCGCGCAGTGCAATTGCGCATCGTTGTTTTCGTCAGCTTCCATCTGTGGCGCGAACAGATCAGATTGGTACCGAAGCCGCGCCTACGTGGAGATATCAGCTTCGCTGGTCACTGCACGACAGCGCTATGCTATATTCGCCACTGATCACGCCTCGTGTTAAACTGCAATGCTCCCTCGCGCAGTGCAATTGCGCATCGTTGTTTTCGTCAGCTTCCATCTGTGGCGCGAACAGATCAGATTGGTACCGAAGCCGCGGCTACGTGGACATATCAGCTTCGCTGGTCACTGCACGAGAGCGCTATGCTATATTCGCCACTGATCTCGCCTCGTGTTAAACTGCAACGCACTCTCGCGCAGTGCAATTGCGCATCGTTGTTTTCGTCAGCTTCCATCTGTGGAGCGAACAGATCAGATTGGTACCGAAGCCGCGGCTACGTGGACATATCAGCTTCGCTGGTCACTGCACGAGAGCGCTATGCTATATTCGCCACTGATCACGCCTCGTGTTAAACTGCAATGCTCCCTCGCGCAGTGCAATTGCGCATCGTTGTTTTCGTCAGCTTCCATCTGTGGCGCGAACAGATCAGATTGGTACCGAAGCCGCGGCTACGTGGACATATCAGCTTCGCTGGTCACTGCACGAGAGCGCTATGCTATATTTGCCACTGATCACGCCTCGTGTTAAACTGCAATGCTCCCTCGCGCAGTGCAATTGCGCATCGTTGTTTTCGTCAGCTTCCATCTGTGGCGAGAACAGATCAGATTGGTACCGAAGCCGCGGCTACGTGGACATATCTGCTTCGCTGGTCACTGCACGAGAGCGCTATGCTATATTCGCCACTGATCACGCCTCGTGTTAAACTGCAATGCACTCTCGCGCAGTGCAATAGCACATCGTTGTTTTCGACAGCTTCCATCTGTGGCGCGAACAGATCAGAATAATACCGAAGCCGCGCCTACGTGGACATATCAGCTTCGCTGGTCACTGCACGAGAGCGGTATGCTATATTCGCCACTGATCACGCCTCGTGTTAAACTGCAATGCTCCCTCGCGCAGTGCAATTGCGCATCGTTGTTTTCGTCAGCTTCCATCTGTGGCGCGAACAGATAAGATTGGTACCGAAGCCGCGCCTACGTGGACATATCAGCTTCGCTGGTCACTGCACGAGAGCGCTATGCTATATTCGCCACTGATCACGCCTCGTGTTAAACTGCAATGCACTCTCGCGCAGTGCAATTGCGCATCGTTGTTTTCGTCAGCTTCCATCTGTGGCGCGAACAGATCAGATTGGTACCGAAGCCGCGCCTACGTGGAGATATCAGCTTCGCTGGTCACTGCACGAGAGCGCTATGCTATATTCGCCACTGATCACGCCTCGTGTTAAACTGCAATGCTCCCTCGCGCAGTGCAATTGCGCATCGTTGTTTTCGTCAGCTTCCATCTGTGGCGCGAACAGATCAGATTAGTACCGAAGCCGCGGCTACGTGGACATATCAGCTTCGCTGGTCACTGCACGAGAGCGCTATGCTATATTCGCCACTGATCTCGCCTCGTGTTAAACTGCAACGCACTCTCGCGCAGTGCAATTGCGCATCGTTGTTTTCGTCAGCTTCCATCTGTGGAGCGAACAGATCAGATTGGTACCGAAGCCGCGGCTACGTGGACATATCAGCTTCGCTGGTCACTGCACGAGAGCGCTATGCTATATTCGCCACTGATCTCGCCTCGTGTTAAACTGCAATGCTCCCTCGCGCAGTGCAATTGCGCATCGTTGTTTTCGTCAGCTTCCATCTGTGGTGCGAACAGATCAGATTGGTACCGAAGCCGCGGCTACGTGGACATATAAGCTTCTCTGGTCACTGCACGAGAGCGCTATGCTATATTCGCCACTGATCACGCCTCGTGTTAAACTGCAATGCACTCTCGCGCATTGGAATTGCGCATCGTTGTTTTCGTCAGCTTCCATCTGTGGCGCGAACAGATCAGATTGGTACCGAAGCCGCGCCTGCGTGGACATATCAGCTTCGCTGGTCACTGCACGAGAGCGCTATGCTATATTCGCCACTGATCACGCCTCGTGTTAAACTGCAATGCACTCTCGCGCAGTGCAATTTCGCATCGTTGTTTTCGTCAGCTTCCATCTGTGGCGCGAACAGATCAGATTGGTACCGAAGCCGCGGCTACGTGTACATATCAGCTTCTCTGGTCACTGCACGAGAGCGCTATGCTATATTCGCCACTGATCACGCCTCGTGTTAAACTGCAATGCACTCTCGCGCAGTGCAATTGCGCATCGTTGTTTTCGTTAGCTTCCATCTGTGGCGCGAACAGATCAGATTGGTACCGAAGCCGCGGCTGCGTGGACATAGCTTCTCTGGTCACTGCACGAGAGCGCTATGCTATATTCGCCACTGATCACGCCTCGTGTTAAACTGCAATGCACTCTCGCGCAGTGCAAGAGCACATCGTTGTTTTCGTTAGCTTCCATCTGTGGCGCGAACAGATCAGATTGGTACCGAAGCCGCGGCTACGTGGACATATCAGCTTCTCTGGTCACTGCACGAGAGCGCTATGCTATATTCGCCACTGATCACGCCTCGTGTTAAACTGCAATGCACTCTCGCGCAGTGCAATTGCGCATCGTTTTTTTCGTCAGCTTCCATCTGTGGCGCGAACAGATCAGATTGGTACCGAAGCCGCGGCTACGTGGACATATCAGCTTCGCTGGTCACTGCACGAGAGCGCTATGCTATATTCGCCACTGATCACGCCTCGTGTTAAACTGCAATGCTCCCTCGCGCAGTGCAATTGGGCATCGTTGTTTTCGTCAGCTTCCATCTGTGGCGCGAACAGATCAAATTGGTACCGAAGCCGCGGCTACGTGGACATATCAGCTTCGCTGGTCACTGCACGAGAGCGCTATGCTATATTCGCCACTGATCACGCCTCGTGTTAAACTGCAATGCTCCCTCGCGCAGTGCAATTGCGCATCGTTGTTTTCGTCAGCTTCCATCTGTGGCGCGAACAGATCAGATTGGTACCGAAGCCGCGGCTACGTGGACATATCAGCTTCGCTGGTCACTGCACGAGAGCGCTATGCTATATTTGCCACTGATCACGCCTCGTGTTAAACTGCAATGCTCCCTCGCGCAGTGCAATTGCGCATCGTTGTTTTCGTCAGCTTCCATCTGTGGCGCGAACAGATCAGATTGGTACCGAAGCCGCGGCAACGTGGACATATCTGCTTCGCTGGTCACTGCACGAGAGCGCTATGCTATATTCGCCACTGATCACGCCTCGTGTTAAACTGCAATGCACTCTCGCGCAGTGCAATAGCACATCGTTGTTTTCGACAGCTTCCATCTGTGGCGCGAACAGATCAGAATAATACCGAAGCCGCGCCTACGTGGACATATCAGCTTCGCTGGTCACTGCACGAGAGCGCTATGCTATATTCGCCACTGATCACGCCTCGTGTTAAACTGCAATGCTCCCTCGCGCAGTGCAATAGCGCATCGTTGTTTTCGTCAGCTTCCATCTGTGGCGCGAACAGATAAGATTGGTACCGAAGCCGCGCCTACGTGGACATATCAGCTTCGCTGGTCACTGCACGAGAGCGCTATGCTATATTCGCCACTGATCACGCCTCGTGTTAAACTGCAATGCACTCTCGCGCAGTGCAATTGCGCTTCGTTGTTTTCGTCAGCTTCCATCTGTGGCGCGAACAGATCAGATTGGTACCGAAGCCGCGGCTACGTGGACATATCAGCTTCGCTGGTCACTGCACGAGAGCGCTATGCTATATTCGCCACTGATCACGCCTCGTGTTAAACTGCAATGCTCCCTCGCGCAGTGCAATTGCGCATCGTTGTTTTCGTCAGCTTCCATCTGTGGCGTGAACAGATCAGATTGGTACCGAAGCCGCGGCTACGTGGACATATCAGCTTCGCTGGTCACTGCACGAGAGCGCTATGCTATATTCGCCACTGATCACGCCTCGTGTTAAACTGCAATGCTCCCTCGCGCAGTGCAATTGCGCATCGTTGTTTTCGTCAGCTTCCATCTGTGGCGCGAACAGATAAGATTGGTACCGAAGCCGCGCCTACGTGGACATATCAGCTTCGCTGGTCACTGCACGAGAGCGCTATGCTATATTCGCCACTGATCACGCCTCGTGTTAAACTGCAATGCTCCCTCGCGCAGTGCAATTGCGCATCGTTGTTTTCGTCAGCTTCCATCTGTGGCGCGAACAGATAAGATTGGTACCGAAGCCGCGCCTACGTGGACATATCAGCTTCGCTGGTCACTGCACGAGAGCGCTATGCTATATTCGCCACTGATCACGCCTCGTGTTAAACTGCAATGCACTCTCGCGCAGTGCAATTGCGCTTCGTTGTTTTCGTCAGCTTCCATCTGTGGCGCGAACAGATCAGATTGGTACCGAAGCCGCGGCTACGTGGACATATCAGCTTCGCTGGACACTGCACGAGAGCGCTATGCTATATTCGCCACTGATCACGCCTCGTGTTAAATTGCAATGCTCCCTCGCGCAGTGCAATTGCGCATCGTTGTTTTCGTCAGCTTCCATCTGTGGCGTGAACAGATCAGATTGGTACCGAAGCCGCGCCTACGTGGACATATCAGCTTCGCTGGTCCCTGCACGAGAGCGCTATGCTATATTCGCCACTGATCACGCCTCGTGTTAAACTGCAATGCTCCCTCGCGCAGTGCAATTGCGCATCGTTGTTTTCGTCAGCTTCCATCTGTGGCGTGAACAGATCAGATTGGTACCGAAGCCGCGGCTACGTGGACATATCAGCTTCGCTGGTCACTGCACGAGAGCGCTATGCTATATTCGCCACTGATTTTGCCTCGTGTTAAACTGCAACGCACTCTCGCGCAGTGCAATTGCGCATCGTTGTTTTCGTCAGCTTCCATCAGTGGAGCGAACAGATCAGATTGGTACCGAAGCCGCGGCTACGTGGACATATCAGCTTCGCTGGTCACTGCACGAGAGCGCTATGCTATATTCGCCACTGATCACGCCTCGTGTTAAACTGCAATGCTCCCTCGCGCAGTGCAATTGCGCATCGTTGTTTTCGTCAGCTTCCATCTGTGGCGCGAACAGAGCAGATTGGTACCGAAGCCGCGCCTACGTGGACATATCAGCTTCGCTGGTCACTGCACGAGAGCGCTATGCTATAGTCGCCACTGATCACGCCTCGTGTTAAACTGCAATGCACTCTCGCGCAGTGCAATTGCGCATCGTTGTTTTTGTCAGCTTCCATCTGTGGCGCGAACAGATCAGATTGGTACCGAAGCCGCGCCTACGTGGACATATCAGCTTCGCTGGTCACTGCACGAGAGCGCTATGCTACATTCGCCACTGATCACGCGTCGTGTTAAACTGCAACGCACTCTCGCGCAGTGCAATTTCGCATCGTTGTTTTCGTCAGCTTCCATCTGTGGCGCGAACAGATCAGATTGGTACCGAAGCCGCGCCTACGTGGACATATCAGCTTCGCTGGTCACTGCACGAGAGCGCTATGCTATATTCGCCACTGATCACGCCTCGTGTTAAACTGCAATGCACTCTCGCGCAGTGCAATTACGCATCGTTGTTTTAGTCAGCTTCCATCTGTGGCGCGAACAGATCAGATTGGTACCGAAGCCGCGGCTACGTGGACATATCAGCTTCTCTGGTCACTGCACGAGAGCGCTATGCTATATTCGCCAGTGATCACGCCTCGTGTTAAACTGCAATGCACTCTCGCGCAGTGCATTTGCGCATCGTTGTTTTCGTCATCTTCCATCTGTGGCGCGAACAGATCAGATTGGTACCGAAGCCGCGCCTACGTGGACATATCAGCTTCGCTGGTCACTGCACGAGAGCGCTATGCTATGTTCGCCACTGATCACGCCTCGTGTTAAACTGCAATGCACTCTCGCGCAGTGCAATTCCGCATCGTTGTTTTAGTCAGCTTCCATCTGTGGCGCGAACAGATCAGATTGGTACCGAAGCCGCGCCTACGTGGAGATATCAGCTTCGCTGGTCACTGCACGAGAGCGCTATGCTATATTCGCCACTGATCACGCCTCGTGTTAAACTGCAATGCTCCCTCGCGCAGTGCAATTGCGCATCGTTGTTTTCGTCAGCTTCCATCTGTGGCGCGAACAGATCAGATTAGTACCGAAGCCGCGGCTACGTGGACATATCAGCTTCGCTGGTCACTGCACGAGAGCGCTATGCTATATTCGCCACTGATCTCGCCTCGTGTTAAACTGCAACGCACTCTCGCGCAGTGCAATTGCGCATCGTTGTTTTCGTCAGCTTCCATCTGTGGAGCGAACAGATCAGATTGGTACCGAAGCCGCGGCTACGTGGACATATCAGCTTCGCTGGTCACTGCACGAGAGCGCTATGCTATATTCGCCACTGATCACGCCTCGTGTTAAACTGCAATGCTCCCTCGCGCAGTGCAATTGCGCATCGTTGTTTTCGTCAGCTTCCATCTGTGGTGCGAACAGATCAGATTGGTACCGAAGCCGCGGCTACGTGGACATATAAGCTTCTCTGGTCACTGCACGAGAGCGCTATGCTATATTCGCCACTGATCACGCCTCGTGTTAAACTGCAATGCACTCTCGCGCATTGGAATTGCGCATCGTTGTTTTCGTCAGCTTCCATCTGTGGCGCGAACAGATCAGATTGGTACCGAAGCCGCGCCTGCGTGGACATATCAGCTTCGCTGGTCACCGCACGAGAGCGCTATGCTATATTCGCCACTGATCACGCCTCGTGTTAAACTGCAATGCACTCTCGCGCAGTGCAATTTCGCATCGTTGTTTTCGTCAGCTTCCATCTGTGGCGCGAACAGATCAGATTGGTACCGAAGCCGCGGCTACGTGTACATATCAGCTTCTCTGGTCACTGCACGAGAGCGCTATGCTATATTCGCCACTGATCACGCCTCGTGTTAAACTGCAATGCACTCTCGCGCAGTGCAATTGCGCATCGTTGTTTTCGTTAGCTTCCATCTGTGGCGCGAACAGATCAGATTGGTACCGAAGCCGCGGCTGCGTGGACATAGCTTCTCTGGTCACTGCACGAGAGCGCTATGCTATATTCGCCACTGATCACGCCTCGTGTTAAACTGCAATGCACTCTCGCGCAGTGCAAGAGCACATCGTTGTTTTCGTTAGCTTCCATCTGTGGCGCGAACAGATCAGATTGGTACCGAAGCCGCGGCTACGTGGACATATCAGCTTCTCTGGTCACTGCACGAGAGCGCTATGCTATATTCGCCACTGATCACGCCTCGTGTTAAACTGCAATGCACTCTCGCGCAGTGCAATTGCGCATCGTTGTTTTCGTTAGCTTCCATCTGTGGCGCGAACAGATCAGATTGGTACCGAAGCCGCGGCTACGTGGACATATCAGCTTCGCTGGTCACTGCACGAGAGCGCTATGCTATATTCGCCACTGATCACGCCTCGTGTTAAACTGCAATGCTCCCTCGGCAAGTGCAATTGGGCATCGTTGTTTTCGTCAGCTTCCATCTGTGGCGCGAACAGATCAAATTGGTACCGAAGCCGCGGCTACGTGGACATATCAGCTTCGCTGGTCACTGCACGAGAGCGCTATGCTATATTCGCCACTGATCACGCCTCGTGTTAAACTGCAATGCTCCCTCGCGCAGTGCAATTGCGCATCGTTGTTTTCGTCAGCTTCCATCTGTGGCGCGAACAGATCAGATTGGTACCGAAGCCGCGGCTACGTGGACATATCAGCTTCGCTGGTCACTGCACGAGAGCGCTATGCTATATTTGCCACTGATCACGCCTCGTGTTAAACTGCAATGCTCCCTCGCGCAGTGCAATTGCGCATCGTTGTTTTCGTCAGCTTCCATCTGTGGCGCGAACAGATCAGATTGGTACCGAAGCCGCGGCTACGTGGACATATCTGCTTCGCTGGTCACTGCACGAGAGCGCTTTGCTATATTCGCCACTGATCACGCCTCGTGTTAAACTGCAATGCACTCTCGCGCAGTGCAATAGCACATCGTTGTTTTCGACAGCTTCCATCTGTGGCGCGAACAGATCAGAATAATACCGAAGCCGCGCCTACGTGGACATATCAGCTTCGCTGGTCACTGCACGAGAGCGCTATGCTATATTCGCCACTGATCACGCCTCGTGTTAAACTGCAATGCTCCCTCGCGCAGTGCAATTGCGCATCGTTGTTTTCGTCAGCTTCCATCTGTGGCGCGAACAGATAAGATTGGTACCGAAGCCGCGCCTACGTGGACATATCAGCTTCGCTGGTCACTGCACGAGAGCGCTATGCTATATTCGCCACTGATCACGCCTCGTGTTAAACTGCAATGCACTCTCGCGCAGTGCAATAGCACATCGTTGTTTTCGACAGCTTCCATCTGTGGCGCGAACAGATCAGAATAAAACCGAAGCCGCGCCTACGTGGAGATATCAGCTTCGCTGGTCCCTGCACGAGAGCGCTATGCTATATTCGCCACTGATCACGCCTCGTGTTAAACTGCAATGCTCCCTCGCGCAGTGCAATTGCGCATCGTTGTTTTCGTCAGCTTCCATCTGTGGCGTGAACAGATCAGATTGGTACCGAAGCCGCGGCTACGTGGACATATCAGCTTCGCTGGTCACTGCACGAGAGCGCTATGCTATATTCGCCACTGATCTCGCCTCGTGTAAAACTGCAACGCACTCTCGCGCAGTGCAATTGCGCATCGTTGTTTTCGTCAGCTTCCATCTGTGGAGCGAACATATCAGATTGGTACCGAAGCCGCGGCTACGTGGACATATCAGCTTCGCTGGTCACTGCACGAGAGCGCTATGCTATATTCGCCACTGATCACGCCTCGTGTTAAACTGCAATGCTCCCTCGCGCAGTGCAATTGCGCATCGTTGTTTTCGTCAGCTTCCATCTGTGGCGCGAACAGAGCAGATTGGTACCGAAGCCGCGCCTACGTGGACATATCAGCTTCGCTGGTCACTGCACGAGAGCGCTATGCTACATTCGCCACTGATCACGCGTCGTGTTAAACTGCAACGCACTCTCGCGCAGTGCAATTTCGCATCGTTGTTTTCGTCAGCTTCCATCTGTGGCGCGAACAGAGCAGATTGGTACCGAAGCCGCGCCTACGTGGACATATCAGCTTCGCTGGTCACTGCACGAGAGCGCTATGCTACATTCGCCACTGATCACGCGTCGTGTTAAACTGCAACGCACTCTCGCGCAGTGCAATTTCGCATCGTTGTTTTCGTCAGCTTCCATCTGTGGCGCGAACAGATCAGATTGGTACCGAAGCCGCGCCTACGTGGACATATCAGCTTCGCTGGTCACTGCACGAGAGCGCTATGCTATATTCGCCACTGATCACGCCTCGTGTTAAACTGCAATGCACTCTCGCGCAGTGCAATTCCGCATCGTTGTTTTAGTCAGCTTCCATCTGTGGCGCGAACAGATCAGATTGCTACCGAAGCCGCGGCTACGTGGACATATCAGCTTCTCCGGTCACTGCACGAGAGCGCTATGCTATATTCGCCACTGATCACGCCTCGTGTTAAACTGCAATGCACTCTCGCGCAGTGCATTTGCGCATCGTTGTTTTCGTCATCTTCCATCTGTGGCGCGAACAGATCAGATTGGTACCGAAGCCGCGCCTACGTGGACATATCAGCTTCGCTGGTCACTGCACGAGAGCGCTATGCTATGTTCGCCACTGATCACGCCTCGTGTTAAACTGCAATGCACTCTCGCGCAGTGCAATTCCGCATCGTTGTTTTAGTCAGCTTCCATCTGTGGCGCGAACAGATCAGATTGGTACCGAAGCCGCGCCTACGTGGAGATATCAGCTTCGCTGGTCACTGCACGAGAGCGCTATGCTATATTCGCCACTGATCACGCCTCGTGTTAAACTGCAATGCTCCCTCGCGCAGTGCAATTGCGCATCGTTGTTTTCGTCAGCTTCCATCTGTGGCGCGAACAGATCAGATTAGTACCGAAGCCGCGGCTACGTGGACATATCAGCTTCGCTGGTCACTGCACGAGAGCGCTATGCTATATTCGCCACTGATCTCGCCTCGTGTTAAACTGCAACGCACTCTCGCGCAGTGCAATTGCGCATCGTTGTTTTCGTCAGCTTCCATCTGTGGAGCGAACAGATCAGATTGGTACCGAAGCCGCGGGTACGTGGACATATCAGCTTCGCTGGTCACTGCACGAGAGCGCTATGCTATATTCGCCACTGATCACGCCTCGTGTTAAACTGCAATGCTCCCTCGCGCAGTGCAATTGCGCATCGTTGTTTTCGTCAGCTTCCATCTGTGGTGCGAACAGATCAGATTGGTACCGAAGCCGCGGCTACGTGGACATATAAGCTTCTCTGGTCACTGCACGAGAGCGCTATGCTATATTCGCCACTGATCACGCCTCGTGTTAAACTGCAATGCACTCTCGCGCATTGGAATGGCGCATCGTTGTTTTCGTCAGCTTCCATCTGTGGCGCGAACAGATCAGATTGGTACCGAAGCCGCGCCTGCGTGGACATATCAGCTTCGCTGGTCACTGCACGAGAGCGCTATGCTATATTCGCCACTGATCACGCCTCGTGTTAAACTGCAATGCACTCTCGCGCAGTGCAATTTCGCATCGTTGTTTTCGTCAGCTTCCATCTGTGGCGCGAACAGATCAGATTGGTACCGAAGCCGCGGCTACGTGTACATATCAGCTTCTCTGGTCACTGCACGAGAGCGCTATGCTATATTCGCCACTGATCACGCCTCGTGTTAAACTGCAGTGCACTCTCGCGCAGTGCAATTGCGCATCGTTGTTTTCGTTAGCTTCCATCTGTGGCGCGAACAGATCAGATTGGTACCGAAGCCGCGGCTGCGTGGACATAGCTTCTCTGGTCACTGCACGAGAGCGCTATGCTATATTCGCCACTGATCACGCCTCGTGTTAAACTGCAATGCACTCTCGCGCAGTGCAAGAGCACATCGTTGTTTTCGTTAGCTTCCATCTGTGGCGCGAACAGATCAGATTGGTACCGAAGCCGCGGCTACGTGGACATATCAGCTTCTCTGGTCACTGCACGAGAGCGCTATGCTATATTCGCCACTGATCACGCCTCGTGTTAAACTGCAATGCACTCTCGCGCAGTGCAATTGCGCATCGTTGTTTTCGTTAGCTTCCATCTGTGGCGCGAACAGATCAGATTGGTACCGAAGCCGCGGCTACGTGGACATATCAGCTTCTCTGGTCACTGCACGAGAGCGCTATGCTATATTCGCCACTGATCACGCCTCGTGTTAAACTGCAATGCACTCTCGCGCAGTGCAATTGCGCATCGTTTTTTTCGTCAGCTTCCATCTGTGGCGCGAACAGATCAGATTGGTACCGAAGCCGCGGCTACGTGGACATATCAGCTTCGCTGGTCACTGCACGAGAGCGCTATGCTATATTCGCCACTGATCACGCCTCGTGTTAAACTGCAATGCTCCCTCGCGCAGTGCAATTGGGCATCGTTGTTTTCGTCAGCTTCCATCTGTGGCGCGAACAGATCAAATTGGTACCGAAGCCGCGGCTACGTGGACATATCAGCTTCGCTGGTCACTGCACGAGAGCGCTATGCTATATTCGCCACTGATCACGCCTCGTGTTAAACTGCAATGCTCCCTCGCGCAGTGCAATTGCGCATCGTTGTTTTCGTCAGCTTCCATCTGTGGCGCGAACAGATCAGATTGGTACCGAAGCCGCGGCTACGTGGACATATCAGCTTCGCTGGTCACTGCACGAGAGCGCTATGCTATATTTGCCACTGATCACGCCTCGTGTTAAACTGCAATGCTCCCTCGCGCAGTGCAATTGCGCATCGTTGTTTTCGTCAGCTTCCATCTGTGGCGCGAACAGATCAGATTGGTACCGAAGCCGCGGCTACGTGGACATATCTGCTTCGCTGGTCACTGCACGAGAGCGCTATGCTATATTCGCCACTGATCACGCCTCGTGTTAAACTGCAATGCACTCTCGCGCAGTGCAATAGCACATCGTTGTTTTCGACAGCTTCCATCTGTGGCGCGAACAGATCAGAATAATACCGAAGCCGCGCCTACGTGGACATATCAGCTTCGCTGGTCACTGCACGAGAGCGCTATGCTATATTCGCCACTGATCACGCCTCGTGTTAAACTGCAATGCTCCCTCGCGCAGTGCAATTGCGCATCGTTGTTTTCGTCAGCTTCCATCTGTGGCGCGAACAGATAAGATTGGTACCGAAGCCGCGCCTACGTGGACATATCAGCTTCGCTGGTCACTGCACGAGAGCGCTATGCTATATTCGCCACTGATCACGCCTCGTGTTAAACTGCAATGCACTCTCGCGCAGTGCAATTGCGCTTCGTTGTTTTCGTCAGCTTCCATCTGTGGCGCGAACAGATCAGATTGGTACCGAAGCCGCGCCTACGTGGAGATATCAGCTTCGCTGGTCCCTGCACGAGAGCGCTATGCTATATTCGCCACTGATCACGCCTCGTGTTAAACTGCAATGCTCCCTCGCGCAGTGCAATTGCGCATCGTTGTTTTCGTCAGCTTCCATCTGTGGCGTGAACAGATCAGATTGGTACCGAAGCCGCGGCTACGTGGACATATCAGCTTCGCTGGTCACTGCACGAGAGCGCTATGCTATATTCGCCACTGATCTCGCCTCGTGTAAAACTGCAACGCACTCTCGCGCAGTGCAATTGCGCATCGTTGTTTTCGTCAGCTTCCATCTGTGGAGCGAACATATCAGATTGGTACCGAAGCCGCGGCTACGTGGACATATCAGCTTCGCTGGTCACTGCACGAGAGCGCTATGCTATATTCGCCACTGATCACGCCTCGTGTTAAACTGCAATGCTCCCTCGCGCAGTGCAATTGCGCATCGTTGTTTTCGTCAGCTTCCATCTGTGGCGCGAACAGAGCAGATTGGTACCGAAGCCGCGCCTACGTGGACATATCAGCTTCGCTGGTCACTGCACGAGAGCGCTATGCTATAGTCGCCACTGATCACGCCTCGTGTTAAACTGCAATGCACTCTCGCGCAGTGCATTTGCGCATCGTTGTTTTTGTCAGCTTCCATCTGTGGCGCGAACAGATCAGATTGGTACCGAAGCCGCGCCTACGTGGACATATCAGCTTCGCTGGTCACTGCACGAGAGCGCTATGCTACATTCGCCACTGATCACGCGTCGTGTTAAACTGCGACGCACTCTCGCGCAGTGCAATTTCGCATCGTTGTTTTCGTCAGCTTCCATCTGTGGCGCGAACAGATCAGATTGGTACCGAAGCCGCGCCTACGTGGACATATCAGCTTCGCTGGTCACTGCACGAGAGCGCTATGCTATATTCGCCACTGATCACGCCTCGTGTTAAACTGCAATGCACTCTCGCGCAGTGCAATTCCGCATCGTTGTTTTAGTCAGCTTCCATCTGTGGCGCGAACAGATCAGATTGGTACCGAAGCCGCGGCTACGTGGACATATCAGCTTCTCTGGTCACTGCACGAGAGCGCTATGCTATATTCGCCACTGATCACGCCTCGTGTTAAATTGCAATGCACTCTCGCGCAGTGCATTTGCGCATCGTTGTTTTCGTCATCTTCCATCTGTGGCGCGAACAGATCAGATTGGTACCGAAGCCGCGCCTACGTGGACATATCAGCTTCGCTGGTCACTGCACGAGAGCGCTATGCTATGTTCGCCACTGATCACGCCTCGTGTTAAACTGCAATGCACTCTCGCGCAGTGCAATTCCGCATCGTTGTTTTAGTCAGCTTCCATCTGTGGCGCGAACAGATCAGATTGGTACCGAAGCCGCGGCTACGTGGACATATCAGCTTCTCTGGTCACTGCACGAGAGGGCTATGCTATATTCGCCACTGATCACGCCTCGTGTTAAACTGCAATGCACTCTCGCGCAGTGCATTTGCGCATCGTTGTTTTCGTCAGCTTCCATCTGTGGCGCGAACAGATCAGATTGGTACCGAAGCCGCGGCTACGTGGACATATCAGCTTCTCTGGTCACTGCACGAGACCGCTATGCTATATTCGCCACTGATCGCGCCTCGTGTTAAACTGCAATGCACTCTCGCGCAGTGCATTTGCGCATCGTTGTTTTCGTCAGCTTCCATCTGTGGCGCGAACAGATCAGAATAATACCGAAGCCGCGCCTACGTGGACATATCAGCTTCGCTGGTCACTGCACGAGAGCGCTATGCTATATTCGCCACTGATCCCGCCTCGTGTTAAACTGCAATGCTCCCTCGCGCAGTGCAATTGCGCATCGTTGTTTTCGTCAGCTTCCATCTGTGGCGCGAACAGATCAGATTGGTACCGAAGCCGCGCCTACGTGGACATATCAGCTTCGCTGGTCACTGCACGAGAGCGCTATGCTATATTCGCCACTGATCACGCCTCGTGTTAAACTGCAACGCACTCTCGCGCAGTGCAATTTCGCATCGTTTTTTTCGTCAGCTTCCATCTGTGGCGCGAACAGGTCAGATTGGTACCGAAGCCGCGGCTACGTGGACATATCAGCTTCGCTGGTCACTGCACGAGAGCGCTATGCTATATTCGCCACTGATCACGCCTCGTGTTAAACTGCAATGCTCCCTCGCGCAGTGCAATTGCGCATCGTTGTTTTCGTCAGCTTCCATCTGTGGCGCGAACAGATCAGATTGGTACCGAAGCCGCGGCTACGTGGACATATCAGCTTCTCTGGTCACTGCACGAGAGCGCTACGCTATATTCGCCACTGATCACGCCTCGTGTTAAACTGCAATGCACTCTCGCGCAGTGCAATTGCGCATCGTTGTTTTCGTCAGCTTCCATCTGTGGCCCGAACAGATCAGATTGGTACCGAAGCCGCGCCTACGTGGACATATCAGCTTCGCTGGTCACTGCACGAGAGCGCTATGCTATATTCGCCACTGATCACGCCTCGTGTTAAACTGCAATGCACTCTCGCGCAGTGCAATTGCGCATCGTTGTTTTCGTCAGCTTCCATCTGTGGCGCGAACAGATCAGATTGGTACCGAAGCCGCGCCTACGTGGACATATCAGCTTCGCTGGTCACTGCACGAGAGCGCTATGCTATATTCGCCACTGATCACGCCTCGTGTTAAACTGCAATGCACTCTTGCGCAGTGAAATTGCGCATCGTTGTTTTCGTCAGCTTCCATCTGTGGCGCGAACAGTTCAGAATAATACCGAAGCCGCGCCTACGTCGACATATCAGCTTCGCTGGTCACTGCACGAGAGCGCTATGCTATATTCGCCACTGATCACGCCTCGGGTTAAACTGCAATGCTCCCTCGCGGAGTGCAATTGCGCATCGTTGTTTTCGTCAGCTTCCATCTGTGGGGCGAACAGAGCAGATTGGTACCGAAGCCGCGCCTACGTGGACATATCAGCTTCGCTGGTCACTGCACGAGAGCGCTATGCTATATTCGCCACTGATCACGCCTCGTGTTAAACTGCAATGCACTCTCGCGCAGTGCAATTGCGCATCGTTGTTTTCGTCAGCTTCCATCTGTGGCGCGAACAGATCAGAATAATACCGAAGCCGCGCCTACGTCGACATATCAGCTTCGCTGGTCACTGCACGAGAGCGCTATGCTATATTCGCCACTGATCACGCCTCGTGTTAAACTGCAATGCTCCCTCGCGCATTGGAATTGCGCATCGTTGTTTTCGTCAGCTTCCATCTGTGGCGCGAACAGAGCAGATTGGTACCGAAGCCGCGCCTACGTGGACATATCAGCTTCGCTGGTCACTGCACGAGAGCGCTATGCTATATTCGCCACTGATCACGCCTCGTGTTAAACTGCAATGCACTCTCGCGCAGTGCAATTGCGCATTGTTGTTTTTGTCAGCTTCCATCTGTGGCGCGAACAGATCAGATTGGTACCGAAGCCGCGCCTACGTGGACATATCAGCTTCGCTGGTCACTGCACGAGAGCGCTATGCTATATTCGCCACTGATCACGCCTCGTGTTAAACTGCAACGCACTCTCGCGCAGTGCAATTTCGCATCGTTGTTTTCGTCAGCTTCCATCTGTGGCGCGAACAGATCAGATTGGTACCGAAGCCGCGGCTACGTGGACATATCAGCTTCGCTGGTCACTGCACGAGAGCGCTATGCTATATTCGCCACTGATCACGCCTCGTGTTAAACTGCAATGCTCCCTCGCGCCGTGCAATTGCGCATCGTTGTTTTCGTCAGCTTTCATCTGTGGCGCGAACAGATCAGAATAATACCGAAGCCGCGCCTACGTCGACATATCAGCTTCGCTGGTCACTGCACGAGAGCGCTAAGCTATATTCGCCACTGATCACGCCTCGTGTTAAACTGCAATGCTCCCTCGCGCAGTGCAATTGCGCATCGTTGTTTTCGTCAGCTTCCATCTGTGGGGCGAACAGATCAGAATAATACCGAAGCCGCGGCTACGTGGACATATCAGCTTCGCTGGTCACTGCACGAGAGCGCTATGCTATATTCGCCACTGATCACGCCTCGTGTTAAACTGCAATGCTCCCTCGCGCAGTGCAATTGCGCATCGTTGTTTTCGTCAGCTTCCATCTGTGGCGCGAACAGATCAGATTGGTACCGAAGCCGCGGCTACGTGGACATATCAGCTTCTCTGGTCACTGCACGAGAGCGCTACGCTATATTCGCCACTGATCACGCCTCGTGTTAAACTGCAATGCACTCTCGCGCAGTGCAATTGTGCATCGTTGTTTTCGTCAGCTTCCATCTGTGGCGCGAACAGATCAGATTGGTACCGAAGCCGCGCCTACGTGGACATATCAGCTTCGCTGGTCACTGCACGAGAGCGCTATGCTATATTCGCCACTGATCACGCCTCGTGTTAAACTGCAATGCACTCTCGCGCAGTGCAATTGCGCATCGTTGTTTTCGTCAGCTTCCATCTGTGGCGCGAACAGATCAGATTGGTACCGAAGCCGCGCCTACGTGGACATATCAGCTTCGCTGGTCACTGCACGAGAGCGCTATGCTATATTCGCCACTGATCACGCCTCGTGTTAAACTGCAATGCACTCTTGCGCAGTGAAATTGCGCATCGTTGTTTTCGTCAGCTTCCATCTGTGGCGCGAACAGTTCAGAATAATACCGAAGCCGCGCCTACGTCGACATCTCAGCTTCGCTGGTCACTGCACGAGAGCGCTATGCTATATTCGCCACTGATCACGCCTCGTGTTAAACTGCAATGCTCCCTCGCGGAGTGCAATTGCGCATCGTTGTTTTCGTCAGCTTCCATCTGTGGGGCGAACAGAGCAGATTGGTACCGAAGCCGCGCCTACGTGGACATATCAGCTTCGCTGGTCACTGCACGAGAGCGCTATGCTATATTCGCCACTGATCACGCCTCGTGTTAAATTGCAATGCACTCTCGCGCAGTGCAATTGCGCATCGTTGTTTTCGTCAGCTTCCATCTGTGGCGCGAACAGATCAGAATAATACCGAAGCCGCGCCTACGTCGACATATCAGCTTCGCTGGTCACTGCACGAGAGCGCTATGCTATATTCGCCACTGATCACGCCTCGTGTTAAACTGCAATGCTCCCTCGCGCAGTGCAATTGCGCATCGTTGTTTTCGTCAGCTTCCATCTGTGGCGCGAACAGAGCAGATTGGTACCGAAGCCGCGCCTACGTGGACATATCAGCTTCGCTGGTCACTGCACGGGAGCGCTATGCTATATTCGCCACTGATCACGCCTCGTGTTAAACTGCAATGCACTCTCGCGCAGTGCAATTGCGCATTGTTGTTTTTGTCAGCTTCCATCTGTGGCGCGAACAGATCAGATTGGTACCGAAGCCGCGCCTACGTGGACATATCAGCTTCGCTGGTCACTGCACGAGAGCGCTATGCTATATTCGCCACTGATCACGCCTCGTGTTAAACTGCAACGCACTCTCGCGCAGTGCAATTTCGCATCGCTGTTTTCGTCAGCTTCCATCTGTGGCGCGAACAGATCAGATTGGTACCGAAGCCGCGGCTACGTGGACATATCAGCTTCGCTGGTCACTGCACGAGAGCGCTATGCTATATTCGCCACTGATCACGCCTCGTGTTAAACTGCAATGCTCCCTCGCGCAGTGCAATTGCGCATCGTTGTTTTCGTCAGCTTCCATCTGTGGCGCGAACAGATCAGAATAATACCGAAGCCGCGCCTACGTCGACATATCAGCTTCGCTGGTCACTGCACGAGAGCGCTATGCTATATTCGCCACTGATCACGCCTCGTGTTAAACTGCAATGCTCCCTCGCGCAGTGCAATTGCGCATCGTTGTTTTCGTCAGCTTCCATCTGTGGGGCGAACAGATCAGAATAATACCGAAGCCGCGCCTACGTCGACATATCAGCTTCGCTGGTCACTGCACGAGAGCGCTATGCTATATTCGCCACTGATCACGCCTCGTGTTAAACTGCAATGCTCCCTCGCGCAGTGCAATTGCGCATCGTTATTTTCGTCAGCTTCCATCTGTGGCGCGAACAGATCAGATTGGTACCGAAGCCGCGGCTACGTGGACATATCAGCTTCGCTGGTCACTGCACGAGAGCGCTATGCTATATTCGCCACTGATCACGCCTCGTGTTAAACTGCAATGCTCCCTCGCGCAGTGCAATTGCGCATCGTTGTTTTCGTCAGCTTCCATCTGTGGCGCGAACAGATCAGAATAATACCGAAGCCGCGCCTACGTCGACATATCAGCTTCGCTGGTCACTGCACGAGAGCGCTATGCTATATTCGCCACTGATCACGCCTCGTGTTAAACTGCAACGCATTCTCGCGCAGTGCAATTTCGCATCGTTGTTTTCGTCAGCTTCCATCTGTGGGGCGAACAGATCAGAATAATACCGAAGCCGCGCCTACGTCGACATATCAGCTTCGCTGGTCACTGCACGAGAGCGCTATGCTATATTCGCCACTGATCACGCCTCGTGTTAAACTGCAATGCTCCCTCGCGCAGTGCAATTGCGCATCGTTGTTTTCGTCAGCTTCCATCTGTGGCGCGAACAGATCAGATTGGTACCGAAGCCGCGGCTACGTCGACATATCAGCTTCGCTGGTCACTGCACGAGAGCGCTATGCTATATTCGCCACTGATCACGCCTCGTGTTAAACTGCAATGCTCCCTCGCGCAGTGCAATTGCGCATCGTTGTTTTCGTCAGCTTCCATCTGTGGCGCGAACAGATCAGAATAATACCGAAGCCGCGCCTACGTCGACATATCAGCTTCGCTGGTCACTGCACGAGAGCGCTATGCTATATTCGCCACTGATCACGCCTCGTGTTAAACTGCAATGCTCCCTCGCGCAGTGCAATTGCGCATCAATGTTTTTGTCAGCTTCCATCTGTGGGGCGAACAGAGCAGATTGGTACCGAAGCCGCGCCTACGTGGACATATCAGCTTCGCTGGTCACTGCACGAGAGCGCTATGCTATATTCGCCACTGATCACGCCTCGTGTTAAACTGCAATGCACTCTCGCGCAGTGCAATTTCGCATCGTTGTTTTCGTCAGCTTCCATCTGTGGCGCGAACAGATCAGATTGGTACCGAAGCCGCGGCTACGTGGACATATCAGCTTCGCTGGTCACTGCACGAGAGCGCTATGCTATATTCGCCACTGATCACGCCTCGTGTTAAACTGCAATGCTCCCTCGCGCAGTGCAATTGCGCATAGTTGTTTTCATCAGCTTCCATCTGTGGGGCGAACAGAGCAGATTGGTACCGAAGCCGCGCCTACGTGGACATATCAGCTTCGCTGGTCACTGCACGAGAGCGCTATGCTATATTCGCCACTGATCACGCCTCGTGTTAAACTGCAATGCACTCTCGCGCAGTGCAATTGCGCATCGTTGTTTTCGTCAGCTTCCATCTGTGGCGCGAACAGATCAGAATAATACCGAACCCGCGCCTACGTCGACATATCAGCTTCGCTGGTCACTGCACGAGAGCGCTATGCTGTATTCGCCACTGATCACGCCTCGTGTTAAACTGCAATGCTCCCTCGCGCAGTGCAATTGCGCATCGTTGTTTTCGTCAGCTTCCTTCTGTGGCGCGAACAGAGCAGATTGGTACCGAAGCCGCGCCTACGTGGACATATCAGCTTCGCTGGTCACTGCACGAGAGCGCTATGCTATATTCGCCACTGATCACGCCTCGTGTTAAACTGCAATGCTCCCTCGCGCAGTGCAATTGCGCATCGTTGTTTTCGTCAGCTTCCATCTGTGGCGCGAACAGATCAGATTGGTACCGAAGCCGCGGCTACGTGGACATATCAGCTTCTCTGGTCACTGCACGAGAGCGCTACGCTATATTCGCCACTGATCACGCCTCGTGTTAAACTGCAATGCACTCTCGCGCAGTGCAATTGCGCATCGTTGTTTTCGTCAGCTTCCATCTGTGGCGCGAACAGATCAGATTGGTACCGAAGCCGCGCCTACGTGGACATATCAGCTTCGCTGGTCACTGCACGAGAGCGCTATGCTATATTCGCCACTGATCACGCCTCGTGTTAAACTGCAATGCACTCTCGCGCAGTGCAATTGCGCATCGTTGTTTTCGTCAGCTTCCATCTGTGGCGCGAACAGATCAGATTGGTACCGAAGCCGCGCCTACGTGGACATATCAGCTTCGCTGGTCACTGCACGAGAGCGCTATGCTATATTCGCCACTGATCACGCCTCGTGTTAAACTGCAATGCACTCTTGCGCAGTGAAATTGCGCATCGTTGTTTTCGTCAGCTTCCATCTGTGGCGCGAACAGTTCAGAATAATACCGAAGCCGCGCCTACGTCGACATATCAGCTTCGCTGGTCACTGCACGAGAGCGCTATGCTATATTCGCCACTGATCACGCCTCGTGTTAAACTGCAATGCTCCCTCGCGGAGTGCAATTGCGCATCGTTGTTTTCGTCAGCTTCCATCTGTGGGGCGAACAGAGCAGATTGGTACCGAAGCCGCGCCTACGTGGACATATCAGCTTCGCTGGTCACTGCACGAGAGCGCTATGCTATATTCGCCACTGATCACGCCTCGTGTTAAACTGCAATGCACTCTCGCGCAGTGCAATTGCGCATCGTTGTTTTCGTCAGCTTCCATCTGTGGCGCGAACAGATCAGAATAATACCGAAGCCGCGCCTACGTCGACATATCAGCTTCGCTGGTCACTGCACGAGAGCGCTATGCTATATTCGCCACTGATCACGCCTCGTGTTAAACTGCAATGCTCCCTCGCGCAGTGCAATTGCGCATCGTTGTTTTCGTCAGCTTCCATCTGTGGCGCGAACAGAGCAGATTGGTACCGAAGCCGCGCCTACGTGGACATATCAGCTTCGCTGGTCACTGCACGAGAGCGCTATGCTATATTCGCCACTGATCACGCCTCGTGTTAAACTGCAATGCACTCTCGCGCAGTGCAATTGCGCATTGTTGTTTTTGTCAGCTTCTATCTGTGGCGCGAACAGATCAGATTGGTACCGAAGCCGCGGCTACGTGGACATATCAGCTTCGCTGGTCACTGCACGAGAGCGCTATGCTATATTCGCCACTGATCACGCCTCGTGTTAAACTGCAATGCACTCTCGCGCAGTGCAATTGCGCAGCGTTGTTTTCGACAGCTTCCATCTGTGGCGCGAACAGATCAGAATAATACCAAAGCCGCGGCTACGTGGACATATCAGCTTCGCTGGTCACTGCACGAGAGCGCTATGCTATATTCGCCAGTGATCACGCCTCGTGTTAAACTGCAATGCACTCTCGCGCTGTGCAATAGCACATCGTTGTTTTCGTCAGCTTCCATCTGTGGCGCGAACAGATCAGATTGGTACCGAAGCCGCGGCTACGTGGACATATCAGCTTCGCTGGTCACTGCACGAGAGCGCTATGCTATATTCGCCACTGATCACGCCTCGTGTTAAACTGCAATGCTCCCTCGCGCAGTGCAATTGCGCATCGTTGTTTTCGTTAGCTTCCATCTGTGGGGCGAACAGAGCAGATTGGTACCGAAGCCGCGCCTACGTGGACATATCAGCTTCGCTGGTCACTGCACGAGAGCGCTATGCTATATTCGCCACTGATCACGCCTCGTGTTAAACTGCAATGCACTCTCGCGCAGTGCAATTGCGCATCGTTGTTTTCGTCAGCTTCCATCTGTGGCGCGAACAGATCAGAATAATACCGAAGCCGCGCCTAAGTCGACATATCAGCTTAGCTGGTCACTGCACGAGAGCGCTATGCTATATTCGCCACTGATCACGCCTCGTGTTAAACTGCAATGCTCCCTCGCGCAGTGCAATTGCGCATCGTTGTTTTCGTCAGCTTCCATCTGTGGCGCGAACAGAGCAGATTGGTACCGAAGCCGCGCCTACGTGGACATATCAGCTTCGCTGGTCACTGCACGAGAGCGCTATGCTATATTCGCCACTGATCACGCCTCGTGTAAAACTGCAATGCACTCTCGCGCAGTGCAATTGCGCATTGTTGTTTTTGTCAGCTTCTATCTGTGGCGCGAACAGATCAGATTGGTACCGAAGCCGCGCCTACGTGGACATATCAGCTTCGCTGGTCACTGCACGAGGGCGCTATGCTATATTCGCCACTGATCACGCCTCGTGTTAAACTGCAACGCACTCTCGCGCAGTGCAATTTCGCATCGTTGTTTTCGTCAGCTTCCATCTGTGGCGCGAACAGATCAGATTGGTACCGAAGCCGCGGCTACGTGGACATATCAGCTTCGCTGGTCACTGCACGAGAGCGCTATGCTATATTCGCCACTGATCACGCCTCGTGTTAAACTGCAATGCACTCTCGCGCTGTGCAATAGCACATCGTTGTTTTCGACAGCTTCCATCTGTGGCACGAACAGATCAGAATAATACCAAAGCCGCGGCTACGTGGACATATCAGCTTCGCTGGTCACTGCACGAGAGCGCTATGCTATATTCGCCACTGATCACGCCTCGTGTTAAACTGCAATGCACTCTCGCGCAGTGCAATTGCGCAGCGTTGTTTTCGACAGCTTCCATCTGTGGCGCGAACAGATCAGAATAATACCAAAGCCGCGGCTACGTGGACATATCAGCTTCGCTGGTCACTGCACGAGAGCGCTATGCTATATTCGCCAGTGATCACGCCTCGTGTTAAACTGCAATGCACTCTCGCGCTGTGCAATAGCACATCGTTGTTTTCGTCAGCTTCCATATGTGGCGCGAACAGATCAGATTGGTACCGAAGCCGCGGCTACGTGGACATATCAGCTTCGCTGGTCACTGCACGAGAGCGCTATGCTATATTCGCCACTGATCACGCCTCGTGTTAAACTGCAATGCTCCCTCGCGCAGTGCAATTGCGCATCGTTGTTTTCGTTAGCTTCCATCTGTGGGGCGAACAGAGCAGATTGGTACCGAAGCCGCGCCTACGTGGACATATCAGCTTCGCTGGTCACTGCACGAGAGCGCTATGCTATATTCGCCACTGATCACGCCTCGTGTTAAACTGCAATGCACTCTCGCGCAGTGCAATTGCGCATCGTTGTTTTCGTCAGCTTCCATCTGTGGCGCGAACAGATCAGAATAATACCGAAGCCGCGCCTACGTCGACATATCAGCTTAGCTGGTCACTGCACGAGAGCGCTATGCTATATTCGCCACTGATCACGCCTCGTGTTAAACTGCAATGCTCCCTCGCGCAGTGCAATTGCGCATCGTTGTTTTCGTCAGCTTCCATCTGTGGCGCGAACAGAGCAGATTGGTACCGAAGCCGCGCCTACGTGGACATATCAGCTTCGCTGGTCACTGCACGAGAGCGCTATGCTATATTCGCCACTGATCACGCCTCGTGTTAAACTGCAATGCACTCTCGCGCAGTGCAATTGCGCATCGTTGTTTTTGTCAGCTTCCATCTGTGGCGCGAACAGATCAGATTGGTACCGAAGCCGCGCCTACGTGGACATATCAGCTTCGCTGGTCAACGCACGAGAGTGCTATGCTATATTCGCCACTGATCACGCCTCGTGTTAAACTGCAACGCACTCTCGCGCAGTGCAATTTCGCATCGTTGTTTTCGTCAGCTTCCATCTGTGGCGCGAACAGATCAGATTGGTACCGAAGCCGTGGCTACGTGGACATATCAGCTTCGCTGGTCACTGCACGAGAGCGCTATGCTATATTCGCCACTGATCACGCCTCGTGTTAAACTGCAATGCTCCCTCGCGCAGTGCAATTGCGCATCGTTGTTTTCGTCAGCTTCCATCTGTGGGGCGAACAGAGCAGATTGGTACCGAAGCCGCGCCTACGTGGACTTATCAGCTTCGCTGGTCACTGCACGAGAGCGCTATGCTATATTCGCCACTGATCACGCCTCGTGTTAAACTGCAATGCTCCCTCGCGCAGTGCAATTGCGCATCGTTGTTTTCGTCAGCTTCCATCTGTGGCGCGAACAGATCAGATTGGTACCAAAGCCGCGGCTACGTGGACATATCAGCTTCGCTGGTCACTGCACGAGAGCGCTATGCTATATTCGCCACTGATCACGCCTCGTGTTAAACTGCAATGCTCCCTCGCGCAGTGCAATTGCGCATCGTTGTTTTCGTCAGCTTCCATCTGTGGCGCGAACAGATCAGATTGGTACCAAAGCCGCGCCTACGTGGACATATCAGCTTCGCTGGTCACTGCACGAGAGCGCTATGCTATATTCGCCACTGATCACGCCTCGTGTTAAACTGCAATGCTCCCTCGCGCAGTGCAATTGCGCATCGTTGTTTTCGTCAGCTTCCATCTGTGGCGCGAACAGAGCAGATTGGTACCGAAGCCGCGCCTACGTGGACATATCAGCTTCGCTGGTCACTGCACGAGAGCGCTATGCTATATTCGCCACTGATCACGCCTCGTGTTAAACTGCAATGCTCCCTCGCGCAGTGCAATTGCGCATCGTTGTTTTCGTCAGCTTCCATCTGTGGCGCGAACAGAGCAGATTGGTACCGAAGCCGCGCCTACGTGGACATATCAGCTTCGCTGGTCACTGCACGAGAGCGCTATGCTATATTCGCCACTGATCACGCCTCGTGTTAAACTGCAATGCACTCTCGCGCAGTGCAATTGCGCATCGTTGTTTTTGTCAGCTTCCATCTGTGGCGCGAACAGATCAGATTGGTACCGAAGCCGCGCCTACGTGGACATATCAGCTTTGCTGGTCAACGCACGAGAGTGCTATGCTATATTCGCCACTGATCACGCCTCGTGTTAAACTGCAATGCACTCTCGCGCAGTGCAATTTCGCATCGTTGTTTTCGTCAGCTTCCATCTGTGGCGCGAACAGATCAGATTGGTACCGAAGCCGTGGCTACGTGGACATATCAGCTTCGCTGGTCACTGCACGAGAGCGCTATGCTATATTCGCCACTGATCACGCCTCGTGTTAAACTGCAATGCTCCCTCGCGCAGTGCAATTGCGCATCGTTGTTTTCGTCAGCTTCCATCTGTGGGGCGAACAGAGCAGATTGGTACCGAAGCCGCGCCTACGTGGACTTATCAGCTTCGCTGGTCACTGCACGAGAGCGCTATGCTATATTCGCCACTGATCACGCCTCGTGTTAAACTGCAATGCTCCCTCGCGCAGTGCAATTGCGCATCGTTGTTTTCGTCAGCTTCCATCTGTGGCGCGAACAGATCAGATTGGTACCAAAGCCGCGCCAAAGTGGACATATCAGCTTCGCTGGTCACTGCACGAGAGCGCTATGCTATATTCGCCACTGATCACGCCTCGTGTTAAACTGCAATGCTCCCTCGCGCAGTGCAATTGCGCATCGTTGTTTTCGTCAGCTTCCATCTGTGGCGCGAACAGATCAGATTGGTACCAAAGCCGCGCCTACGTGGACATATCAGCTTCGCTGGTCACTGCACGAGAGCGCTATTCTATATTCGCCACTGATCACGCCTCGTGTTAAACTGCAATGCTCCCTCGCGCAGTGCAATTGCGCATCGTTGTTTTCGTCAGCTTCCATCTGTGGCGCGAACAGATCAGATTGGTACCAAAGCCGCGCCTACGTGGACATATCAGCTTCGCTGGTCACTGCACGAGAGCGCTATGCTATATTCGCCACTGATCACGCCTCGTGTTAAACTGCAATGCTCCCTCGCGCAGTGCAATTGCGCATCGTTGTTTTCGTCAGCTTCCATCTGTGGCGCGAACAGATCAGATTGGTACCAAAGCCGCGCCTACGTGGACATATCAGCTTCGCTGGTCACTGCACGAGAGCGCTATGCTATATTCACCACTGATCACGCCTCGTGTTAAACTGCAAAGCTCCCTCGCGCAGTGCAATCGCGCATCGTTGTTTTCGTCAGCTTCCATCTGTGGCGCGAACAGATCAGATTGGTACCAAAGCCGCGCCTACGTGGACATATCAGCTTCGCTGGTCACTGCACGAGAGCGCTATGCTATATTCGCCACTGATCACGCCTCGTGTTAAACTGCAATGCTCCCTCGCGCAGTGCAATTGCGCATCGTTGTTTTCGTCAGCTTCCATCTGTGGCGCGAACAGATCAGATTGGTACCAAAGCCGCGCCTACGTGGACATATCAGCTTCGCTGGTCACTGCACGAGAGCGCTATGCTATATTCGCCACTGATCACGCCTCGTGTTAAACTGCAATGCTCCCTCGCGCAGTGCAATTGCGCATCGTTGTTTTCGTCAGCTTCCATCTGTGGCGCGAACAGATCAGATTGGAACCAAAGCCGCGCCTACGTGGACATATCAGCTTCGCTGGTCACTGCACGAGAGCGCTATGCTATATTCGTCACTGATCACGCCTCGTGTTAAACTGCAATGCTCCCTCGCGCAGTGCAATTGCGCATCGTTGTTTTCGTCAGCTTCCATCTGTGGCGCGAACAGATCAGATTGGTACCAAAGCCGCGCCTACGTGGACATATCAGCTTCGCTGGTCACTGCACGAGAGCGCTATGCTATATTCGCCACTGATCACGCCTCGTGTTAAACTGCAATGCTCCCTCGCGCAGTGCAATTGCGCATCGTTGTTTTCGTCAGCTTCCATCTGTGGCGCGAACAGATCAGATTGGTACCAAAGCCGCGGCTACGTGGACATATCAGCTTCGCTGGTCACTGCACGAGAGCGCTATGTTATATTCGCCACTGATCACGCCTCGTGTTAAAATGCAATGCTCCCTCGCGCAGTGCAATTGCGCATCGTTGTTTTCGTCAGCTTCCATCTGTGGCGCGAACAGATCAGATTGGTACCAAAGCCGCGCCTACGTGGACATATCAGCTTCGCTGGTCACTGCACGAGAGCGCTATGCTATATTCGCCACTGATCACGCCTCGTGTTAAACTGCAATGCTCCCTCGCGCAGTGCAATTGCGCATCGTTGTTTTCGTCAGCTTCCATCTGTGGCGCGAACAGATCAGATTTGTACCAAAGCCGCGGCTACGTGTGCATATCAGCTTCGCTGGTCACTGCACGAGAGCGCTATGCTATATTCGCCACTGATCACGCCTCGTGTTAAACTGCAATGCTCCCTCGCGCAGTGCAATTGCGCATCGTTGTTTTCGTCAGCTTCCATCTGTGGCGCGAACAGATCAGATTGGTACCAAAGCCGCGCCTACGTGGACATATCAGCTTCGCTGGTCACTGCACGAGAGCGCTATGCTATATTCGCCACTGATCACGCCTCGTGTTAAACTGCAATGCACTCTCGCGCAGTGCAATTGCGCATCGTTGTTTTTGTCAGCTTCCATCTGTGGCGCGAACAGATCAGATTGGTACCGAAGCCGCGCCTACGTGGACATATCAGCTTCGCTGGTCAACGCACGAGAGTGCTATGCTATATTCGCCACTGATCACGCCTCGTGTTAAACTGCAACGCACTCTCGCGCAGTGCAATTTCGCATCGTTGTTTTCGTCAGCTTCCATCTGTGGCGCGAACAGATCAGATTGGTACCGAAGCCGCGGCTACGTGGACATATCAGCTTCGCTGGTCACTGCACGAGAGCGCTATGCTATATTCGCCACTGATCACGCCTCGTGTTAAACTGCAATGCTCCCTCGCGCAGTGCAATTGCGCATCGTTGTTTTCGTCAGCTTCCATCTGTGGGGCGAACAGAGCAGATTGGTACCGAAGCCGCGCCTACGTGGACATATCAGCTTCGCTGGTCACTGCACGAGAGCGCTATGCTATATTCGCCACTGATCACGCCTCGTGTTAAACTGCAATGCTCCCTCGCGCAGTGCAATTGCGCATCGTTGTTTTCGTCAGCTTCCATCTGTGGCGCGAACAGATCAGATTGGTACCAAAGCCGCGGCTACGTGGACATATCAGCTTCGCTGGTCACTGCACGAGAGCGCTATGCTATATTCGCCACTGATCACGCCTCGTGTTAAACTGCAATGCTCCCTCGCGCAGTGCAATTGCGCATCGTTGTTTTCGTCAGCTTCCATCTGTGGCGCGAACAGATCAGATTGGTACCAAAGCCGCGCCTACGTGGACATATCAGCTTCGCTGGTCACTGCACGAGAGCGCTATGCTATATTCGCCACTGATCACGCCTCGTGTTAAACTGCAATGCTCCCTCGCGCAGTGCAATTGCGCATCGTTGTTTTCGTCAGCTTCCATCTGTGGCGCGAACAGATCAGATTGGTACCAAAGCCGCGCCTACGTGGACATATCAGCTTCGCTGGTCACTGCACGAGAGCGCTATGCTATATTCGCCACTGATCACGCCTCGTGTTAAACTGCAATGCTCCCTCGCGCAGTGCAATTGCGCATCGTTGTTTTCGTCAGCTTCCATCTGTGGCGCGAACAGATCAGATTGGTACCAAAGCCGCGCCTACGTGGACATATCAGCTTCGCTGGTCACTGCACGAGAGCGCTATGCTATATTCGCCACTGATCACGCCTCGTGTTAAACTGCAATGCTCCCTCGCGCAGTGCAATTGCGCATCGTTGTTTTCGTCAGCTTCCATCTGTGGCGCGAACAGATCAGATTGGTACCAAAGCCGCGCCTACGTGGACATATCAGCTTCGCTGGTCACTGCACGAGAGCGCTATGCTATATTCGCCACTGATCACGCCTCGTGTTAAACTGCAATGCTCCCTCGCGCAGTGCAATTGCGCATCGTTGTTTTCGTCAGCTTCCATCTGTGGCGCGAACAGATCAGATTGGTACCAAAGCCGCGCCTACGTGGACATATCAGCTTCGCTGGTCACTGCACGAGAGCGCTATGCTATATTCGCCACTGATCACGCCTCGTGTTAAACTGCAATGCTCCCTCGCGCAGTGCAATTGCGCATCGTTGTTTTCGTCAGCTTCCATCTGTGGCGCGAACAGATCAGATTGGTACCAAAGCCGCGCCTACGTGGACATATCAGCTTCGCTGGTCACTGCACGAGAGCGCTATGCTATATTCGCCACTGATCACGCCTCGTGTTAAACTGCAAAGCTCCCTCGCGCAGTGCAATCGCGCATCGTTGTTTTCGTCAGCTTCCATCTGTGGCGCGAACAGATCAGATTGGTACCAAAGCCGCGCCTACGTGGACATATCAGCTTCGCTGGTCACTGCACGAGAGCGCTATGCTATATTCGCCACTGATCACGCCTCGTGTTAAACTGCAATGCTCCCTCGCGCAGTGCAATTGCGCATCGTTGTTTTCGTCAGCTTCCATCTGTGGCGCGAACAGATCAGATTGGTACCAAAGCCGCGCCTACGTGGACATATCAGCTTCGCTGGTCACTGCACGAGAGCGGCATGCTATATTCGCCACTGATCACGCCTCGTGTTAAACTGCAAAGCTCCCTCGCGCAGTGCAATCGCGCATCGTTGTTTTCGTCAGCTTCCATCTGTGGCGCGAACAGATCAGATTGGTACCAAAGCCGCGCCTACGTGGACATATCAGCTTCGCTGGTCACTGCACGAGAGCGCTATGCTATATTCGCCACTGATCACGCCTCGTGTTAAACTGCAATGCTCCCTCGCGCAGTGCAATTGCGCATCGTTGTTTTCGTCAGCTTCCATCTGTGGCGCGAACAGATCAGATTGGTACCAAAGCCGCGCCTACGTGGACATATCAGCTTCGCTGGTCACTGCACGAGAGCGCTATGCTATATTCGCCACTGATCACGCCTCGTGTTAAACTGCAATGCTCCCTCGCGCAGTGCAATTGCGCATCGTTGTTTTCGTCAGCTTCCATCTGTGGCGCGAACAGATCAGATTGGAACCAAAGCCGCGCCTACGTGGACATATCAGCTTCGCTGGTCACTGCACGAGAGCGCTATGCTATATTCGTCACTGATCACGCCTCGTGTTAAACTGCAATGCTCCCTCGCGCAGTGCAATTGCGCATCGTTGTTTTCGTCAGCTTCCATCTGTGGCGCGAACAGATCAGATTGGTACCAAAGCCGCGCCTACGTGGACATATCAGCTTCGCTGGTCACTGCACGAGAGCGCTATGCTATATTCGCCACTGATCACGCCTCGTGTTAAACTGCAATGCTCCCTCGCGCAGTGCAATTGCGCATCGTTGTTTTCGTCAGCTTCCATCTGTGGCGCGAACAGATCAGATTGGTACCAAAGCCGCGGCTACGTGGACATATCAGCTTCGCTGGTCACTGCACGAGAGCGCTATGTTATATTCGCCACTGATCACGCCTCGTGTTAAACTGCAATGCTCCCTCGCGCAGTGCAATTGCGCATCGTTGTTTTCGTCAGCTTCCATCTGTGGCGCGAACAGATCAGATTGGTACCAAAGCCGCGCCTACGTGGACATATCAGCTTCGCTGGTCACTGCACGAGAGCGCTATGCTATATTCGCCACTGATCACGCCTCGTGTTAAACTGCAATGCTCCCTCGCGCAGTGCAATTGCGCATCGTTGTTTTCGTCAGCTTCCATCTGTGGCGCGAACAGATCAGATTTGTACCAAAGCCGCGGCTACGTGTGCATATCAGCTTCGCTGGTCACTGCACGAGAGCGCTATGCTATATTCGCCACTGATCACGCCTCGTGTTAAACTGCAATGCTCCCTCGCGCAGTGCAATTGCGCATCGTTGTTTTCGTCAGCTTCCATCTGTGGCGCGAACAGATCAGATTGGTACCAAAGCCGCGCCTACGTGGACATATCAGCTTCGCTGGTCACTGCACGAGAGCGCTATGCTATATTCGCCACTGATCACGCCTCGTGTTAAACTGCAATGCTCCCTCGCGCAGTGCAATTGCGCATCGTTGTTTTCGTCAGCTTCCATCTGTGGCGCGAACAGATCAGATTGGTACCAAAGCCGCGCCTACGTGAACATATCAGCTTCGCTGGTCACTGCACGAGAGCGCTATGCTATATTCGCCACTGATCACGCCTCGTGTTAAACTGCAATGCACTCTCGCGCAGTGCAATAGCACATCGTTGTTTTCGACAGCTTCCATCTGTGGCGCGAACAGATCAGAATAATACCAAAGCCGCGGCTACGTGGACATTTCAGCTTCGCTGGTCCCTGCACGAGAGCGGTATGCTATATTCGCCACTGATCACGCCTCGTGTTAAACTGCAATGCACTCTTGCGCAGTGCAATAGCACATCGTTGTTTTCGACAGCTCCCATCTGTGGCGCGAACAGATCAGAATAATACCGAAGCCGCGGCTACGTGGACATATCAGCTTCGCTGGTCACTGCACGAGAGCGCTATGCTATATTCGCCACTGATCACGCCTCGTGTTAAACTGCAATGCTCCCTCGCGCAGTGCAATTGCGCATCGTTGTTTTCGTTAGCTTTCATCTGTGGGGCGAACAGAGCAGATTGGTACCGAAGCCGCGCCTACGTGGACATATCAGCTTCGCTGGTCACTGCACGAGAGCGCTATGCTATATTCGCCACTGATCACGCCTCGTGTTAAACTGCAATGCTCCCTCGCGCAGTGCAATTGCGCATCGTTGTTTTCGTCAGCTTCCATCTGTGGCGCGAACAGATAAGATTGGTACCGAAGCCGCGCCTACGTGGACATATCAGCTTCTCTGGTCACTGCACGAGAGCGCTATGCTATATTCGCCACTGATCACGCCTCGTGTTAAACTGCAACGCACTCTCGCGCAGTGCAATTGCGCATCGTTGTTTTCGTTAGCTTTCATCTGTGGGGCGAACAGAGCAGATTGGTACCGAAGCCGCGCCTACGTGGACATATCAGCTTCTCTGGTCACTGCACGAGAGCGCTATGCTATATTCGCCACTGATCACGCCTCGTGTTAAACTGCAATGCTCCCTCGCGCAGTGCAATTGCGCATCGTTGTTTTCGTCAGCTTCCATCTGTGGCGCGAACAGATCAGATTGGTACCAAAGCCGCGCCTACGTGGACATATCAGCTTCGCTGGTCACTGCACGAGAGCGCTATGCTATATTCGCCACTGATCACGCCTCGTGTTAAACTGCAATGCTCCCTCGCGCAGTGCAATTGCGCATCGTTGTTTTCGTCAGCTTCCATCTGTGGCGCGAACAGATCAGATTGGTACCAAAGCCGCGCCTACGTGGACATATCAGCTTCGCTGGTCACTGCACGAGAGCGCTATGCTATATTCGCCACTGATCACGCCTCGTGTTAAACTGCAATGCTCCCTCGCGCAGTGCAATTGCGCATCGTTGTTTTCGTCAGCTTCCATCTGTGGCGCGAACAGATCAGATTGGTACCAAAGCCGCGCCTACGTGGACATATCAGCTTCGCTGGTCACTGCACGAGAGCGCTATGCTATATTCGCCACTGATCACGCCTCGTGTTAAACTGCAATGCTCCCTCGCGCAGTGCAATTGCGCATCGTTGTTTTCGTCAGCTTCCATCTGTGGCGCGAACAGATCAGATTGGTACCAAAGCCGCGCCTACGTGGACATATCAGCTTCGCTGGTCACTGCACGAGAGCGCTATGCTATATTCGCCACTGATCACGCCTCGTGTTAAACTGCAAAGCTCCCTCGCGCAGTGCAATCGCGCATCGTTGTTTTCGTCAGCTTCCATCTGTGGCGCGAACAGATCAGATTGGTACCAAAGCCGCGCCTACGTGGACATATCAGCTTCGCTGGTCACTGCACGAGAGCGCTATGCTATATTCGCCACTGATCACGCCTCGTGTTAAACTGCAATGCTCCCTCGCGCAGTGCAATTGCGCATCGTTGTTTTCGTCAGCTTCCATCTGTGGCGCGAACAGATCAGATTGGTACCAAAGCCGCGCCTACGTGGACATATCAGCTTCGCTGGTCACTGCACGAGAGCGGCATGCTATATTCGCCACTGATCACGCCTCGTGTTAAACTGCAAAGCTCCCTCGCGCAGTGCAATCGCGCATCGTTGTTTTCGTCAGCTTCCATCTGTGGCGCGAACAGATCAGATTGGTACCAAAGCCGCGCCTACGTGGACATATCAGCTTCGCTGGTCACTGCACGAGAGCGCTATGCTATATTCGCCACTGATCACGCCTCGTGTTAAACTGCAATGCTCCCTCGCGCAGTGCAATTGCGCATCGTTGTTTTCGTCAGCTTCCATCTGTGGCGCGAACAGATCAGATTGGTACCAAAGCCGCGCCTACGTGGACATATCAGCTTCGCTGGTCACTGCACGAGAGCGCTATGCTATATTCGCCACTGATCACGCCTCGTGTTAAACTGCAATGCTCCCTCGCGCAGTGCAATTGCGCATCGTTGTTTTCGTCAGCTTCCATCTGTGGCGCGAACAGATCAGATTGGAACCAAAGCCGCGCCTACGTGGACATATCAGCTTCGCTGGTCACTGCACGAGAGCGCTATGCTATATTCGTCACTGATCACGCCTCGTGTTAAACTGCAATGCTCCCTCGCGCAGTGCAATTGCGCATCGTTGTTTTCGTCAGCTTCCATCTGTGGCGCGAACAGATCAGATTGGTACCAAAGCCGCGCCTACGTGGACATATCAGCTTCGCTGGTCACTGCACGAGAGCGCTATGCTATATTCGCCACTGATCACGCCTCGTGTTAAACTGCAATGCTCCCTCGCGCAGTGCAATTGCGCATCGTTGTTTTCGTCAGCTTCCATCTGTGGCGCGAACAGATCAGATTGGTACCAAAGCCGCGGCTACGTGGACATATCAGCTTCGCTGGTCACTGCACGAGAGCGCTATGTTATATTCGCCACTGATCACGCCTCGTGTTAAACTGCAATGCTCCCTCGCGCAGTGCAATTGCGCATCGTTGTTTTCGTCAGCTTCCATCTGTGGCGCGAACAGATCAGATTGGTACCAAAGCCGCGCCTACGTGGACATATCAGCTTCGCTGGTCACTGCACGAGAGCGCTATGCTATATTCGCCACTGATCACGCCTCGTGTTAAACTGCAATGCTCCCTCGCGCAGTGCAATTGCGCATCGTTGTTTTCGTCAGCTTCCATCTGTGGCGCGAACAGATCAGATTTGTACCAAAGCCGCGGCTACGTGTGCATATCAGCTTCGCTGGTCACTGCACGAGAGCGCTATGCTATATTCGCCACTGATCACGCCTCGTGTTAAACTGCAATGCTCCCTCGCGCAGTGCAATTGCGCATCGTTGTTTTCGTCAGCTTCCATCTGTGGCGCGAACAGATCAGATTGGTACCAAAGCCGCGCCTACGTGGACATATCAGCTTCGCTGGTCACTGCACGAGAGCGCTATGCTATATTCGCCACTGATCACGCCTCGTGTTAAACTGCAATGCTCCCTCGCGCAGTGCAATTGCGCATCGTTGTTTTCGTCAGCTTCCATCTGTGGCGCGAACAGATCAGATTGGTACCAAAGCCGCGCCTACGTGAACATATCAGCTTCGCTGGTCACTGCACGAGAGCGCTATGCTATATTCGCCACTGATCACGCCTCGTGTTAAACTGCAATGCACTCTCGCGCAGTGCAATAGCACATCGTTGTTTTCGACAGCTTCCATCTGTGGCGCGAACAGATCAGAATAATACCAAAGCCGCGGCTACGTGGACATTTCAGCTTCGCTGGTCCCTGCACGAGAGCGGTATGCTATATTCGCCACTGATCACGCCTCGTGTTAAACTGCAATGCACTCTTGCGCAGTGCAATAGCACATCGTTGTTTTCGACAGCTCCCATCTGTGGCGCGAACAGATCAGAATAATACCGAAGCCGCGGCTACGTGGACATATCAGCTTCGCTGGTCACTGCACGAGAGCGCTATGCTATATTCGCCACTGATCACGCCTCGTGTTAAACTGCAATGCTCCCTCGCGCAGTGCAATTGCGCATCGTTGTTTTCGTTAGCTTTCATCTGTGGGGCGAACAGAGCAGATTGGTACCGAAGCCGCGCCTACGTGGACATATCAGCTTCGCTGGTCACTGCACGAGAGCGCTATGCTATATTCGCCACTGATCACGCCTCGTGTTAAACTGCAATGCTCCCTCGCGCAGTGCAATTGCGCATCGTTGTTTTCGTCAGCTTCCATCTGTGGCGCGAACAGATAAGATTGGTACCGAAGCCGCGCCTACGTGGACATATCAGCTTCTCTGGTCACTGCACGAGAGCGCTATGCTATATTCGCCACTGATCACGCCTCGTGTTAAACTGCAACGCACTCTCGCGCAGTGCAATTGCGCATCGTTGTTTTCGTTAGCTTTCATCTGTGGGGCGAACAGAGCAGATTGGTACCGAAGCCGCGCCTACGTGGACATATCAGCTTCTCTGGTCACTGCACGAGAGCGCTATGCTATATTCGCCACTGATCACGCCTCGTGTTAAACTGCAATGCACTCTCGCGCAGTGCAATAGCACATCGTTGTTTTCGACAGCTTCCATCTGTGGCGCGAACAGATCAGAATAATACCGAAGCCGCGCCTACGTGGACATATCAGCTTCGCTGGTCACTGCACGAGAGCGCTATGCTATATTCGCCACTGATCACGCCTCGTGTTAAACTGCAATGCACTCTCGCGCAGTGCACTACCGCATCGTTGTTTTCGTCAGCTTCCATCTGTGGCGCGAACAGATCAGATTGGTACCGAAGCCGCGGCTACGTGGACATATCAGCTTCTCTGGTCACTGCACGAGAGCGCTATGCTATATTCGCCACTGATCACGCCTCGTGTTAAACTGCAATGCACTCTCGCGCAGTGCAATTGCGCATCGTTGTTTTTGTCAGCTTCCATCTGTGGCGCGAACAGATCAGATTGGTACCGAAGCCGCGGCTACGTGGACATATCAGCTTCGCTGGTCACTGCACGAGAGCGCTATGCTATATTCGCCACTGATCACGCCTCGTGTTAAATTGCAATGCACTCTCGCGCAGTGCAATAGCACATCGTTGTTTTCGACAGCTTCCATCTGTGGCGCGAACAGATCAGAATAATACCAAAGCCGCGGCTACGTGGACATATCAGCTTCGCTGGTCACAGCACGAGAGCGCTATGCTATATTCGCCACTGATCACGCCTCGTGTTAAACTGCAATGCACTCTCGCGCAGTGTTTTCGTCAGCTTCCATCTGTGGCGCGAACAGATCAGAATAATGCCAAAGCCGCGGCTACGTGGACATATCAGCTTCGCTGGTCACTGCACGAGAGCGCTATGCTATATTCGCCACTGATCACGCCTCGTGTTAAATTGCAATGCACTCTCGCGCAGTGCAATAGCACATCGTTGTTTTCGACAGCTTCCATCTGTGGCGCGAACAGATCAGAATAATACCAAAGCCGCGGCTACGTGGACATATCAGCTTCGCTGGTCACAGCACGAGAGCGCTATGCTATATTCGCCACTGATCACGCCTCGTGTTAAACTGCAATGCACTCTCGCGCAGTGCAATTGCGCAGCGTTGTTTTCGACAGCTTCCATCTGTGGCGCGAACAGATCAGAATAATACCGAAGCCGCGCCTACGTCGACATATCAGCTTCGCTGGTCACTGCACGAGAGCGCTATGCTATATTCGCCACTGATCACGCCTCGTGTTAAACTGCAATGCTCCCTCGCGCAGTGCAATTGCGCATCGTTGTTTTCGTCAGCTTCCATCTGTGGCGCGAACAGAGCAGATTGGTACCGAAGCCGCGCCTACGTGGACATATCAGCTTCGCTGGTCACTGCACGAGAGCGCTATGCTATATTCGCCACTGATCACGCCTCGTGTTAAACTGCAATGCACTCTCGCGCAGTGCAATTGCGCATCGTTGTTTTTGTCAGCATCCATCTGTGGCGCGAACAGATCAGATTGGTACCGAAGCCGCGCCTACGTGGACATATCAGCTTCGCTGGTCAACGCACGAGAGCGCTATGCTATATTCGCCACTGATCACGCCTCGTGTTAAACTGCAACGCACTCTCGCGCAGTGCAATTTCGCATCGTTGTTTTCGTCAGCTTCCATCTGTGGCGCGAACAGATCAGATTGGTACCGAAGCCGCGGCTACGTGGACATATCAGCTTCGCTGGTCACTGCACGAGAGCGCTATGCTATATTCGCCACTGATCACGCCTCGTGTTAAACTGCAATGCTCCCTCGCGCAGTGCAATTGCGCATCGTTGTTTTCGTCAGCTTCCATCTGTGGCGCGAACAGATCAGATTGGTACCAAAGCCGCGCCTACGTGGACATATCAGCTTCGCTGGTCACTGCACGAGAGCGCTATGCTATATTCGCCACTGATCACGCCTCGTGTTAAACTGCAATGCTCCCTCGCGCAGTGCAATTGCGCATCGTTGTTTTCGTCAGCTTCCATCTGTGGCGCGAACAGATCAGATTGGTACCAAAGCCGCGCCTACGTGGACATATCAGCTTCGCTGGTCACTGCACGAAAGCGCTATGCTATATTCGCCACTGATCACGCCTCGTGTTAAACTGCAATGCTTCCTCGCGCAGTGCTATTGCGCATCGTTGTTTTTGTCAGCTTCCATCTGTGGCGCGAGCAGATCAGATTGGTACCAAAGCCGCGCCTACGTGGACATATCAGCTTCGCTGGTCACTGCACGAGAGCGCTATGCTATATTCGCCACTGATCACGCCTCGTGTTAAACTGCAATGCTCCCTCGCGCAGTGCAATTGCGCATCGTTGTTTTCGTCAGCTTCCATCTGTGGCGCGAACAGATCAGATTGGTACGAAAGCCGCGCCTACGTGGACATATCAGCTTCGCTGGTCACTGCACGAGAGCGCTATGCTATATTCGCCACTGATCACGCCTCGTGTTAAACTGCAATGCTCCCTCGCGCAGTGCAATTGCGCATCGTTGTTTTCGTCAGCTTCCATCTGTGGCGCGAACAGATCAGATTGGTACCAAAGCCGCGCCTACGTGGACATATCAGCTTCGCTGGTCACTGCACGAGAGCGCTATGCTATATTCGCCACTGATCACGCCTCGTGTTAAACTGCAATGCTCCCTCGCGCAGTGCAATTTCGCATCGTTGTTTTCGTCAGCTTCCATCTGTGGCGCGAACAGATCAGATTGGTACCAAAGCCGCGGCTACGTGCACATATCAGCTTCGCTGGTCACTGCACGAGAGCGCTATGCTATATTCGCCACTGATCACGCCTCGTGTTAAACTGCAATGCTCCCTCGCGCAGTGCAATTGCGCATAGTTGTTTTCGTCAGCTTCCATCTGTGGCGCGAACAGATCAGATTGGTACCAAAGCCGCGCCTACGTGGACATATCAGCTTCGCTGGTCACTGCACGAGAGCGCTATGCTATATTCGCCACTGATCACGCCTCGTGTTAAACTGCAATGCTCCCTCGCGCAGTGCAATTGCGCATCGTTGTTTTCGTCAGCTTCCATCTGTGGCGCGAACAGATCAGATTGGTACCAAAGCCGCGCCTACGTGGACATATCAGCTTCGCTGGTCACTGCACGAGACCGCTATGCTATATTCGCCACTGATCACGCCTCGTGTTAAACTGCAATGCTCCCTCGCGCAGTGCAATTGCGCATCGTTGTTTTCGTCAGCTTCCATCTGTGGCGCGAACAGATCAGATTGGTACCAAAGCCGCGCCTACGTGGACATATCAGCTTTGCTGGTCACTGCACGAGAGCGCTATGCTATATTCGCCACTGATCACGCCTCGTGTTAAACTGCAATGCTCCCTCGCGCAGTGCAATTGCGCATCGTTGTTTTCGTCAGCTTCCATCTGTGGCGCGAACAGATCAGATTGGTACCAAAGCCGCGGCTACGTGGACATATCAGCTTCGCTGGTCACTGCACGAGAGCGCTATGCTATATTCGCCACTGATCACGCCTCGTGTTAAACTGCAATGCTCCCTCGCGCAGTGCAATTGCGCATCGTTCTTTTCGTCAGCTTCCATCTGTGGCGCGAACAGATCAGATTGGTACCAAAGCCGCGCCTACGTGGACATATCAGCTTCGCTGGTCACTGCACGAGAGCGCTATGCTATATTCGCCACTGATCACGCCTCGTGTTAAACTGCAATGCTCCCTCGCGCAGTGCAATTGCGCATCGTTGTTTTCGTCAGCTTCCATCTGTGGCGCGAACAGATCAGATTGGTACCAAAGCCGCGCCTACGTGGACATATCAGCTTCGCTGGTCACTGCACGAGAGCGCTATGCTATATTCGCCACTGATCACGCCTCGTGTTAAACTGCAATGCTCCCTCGCGCAGTGCAATTGCGCATCGTTGTTTTCGTCAGCTTCCATCTGTGGCGCGAACAGATCAGATTGGTACCAAAGCCGCGCCTACGTGGACATATCAGCTTTGCTGGTCACTGCACGAGAGCGCTATGCTATATTCGCCACTGATCACGCCTCGTGTTAAACTGCAATGCTCCCTCGCGCAGTGCAATTGCGCATCGTTGTTTTCGTCAGCTTCCATCTGTGGCGCGAACAGATCAGATTGGTACCAAAGCCGCGCCTACGTGGACATATCAGCTTCGCTGGTCACTGCACGAGAGCGCTATGCTATATTCGCCACTGATCACGCCTCGTGTTAAACTGCAATGCTCCCTCGCGCAGTGCAATTGCGCATCGTTGTTTTCGTCAGCTTCCATCTGTGGCGCGAACAGATCAGATTGGTACCAAAGCCGCGCCTACGTGGACATATCAGCTTCGCTGGTCACTGCACGAGAGCGCTATGCTATATTCGCCACTGATCACGCCTCGTGTTAAACTGCAAAGCTCCCTCGCGCAGTGCAATCGCGCATCGTTGTTTTCGTCAGCTTCCATCTGTGGCGCGAACAGATCAGATTGGTACCAAAGCCGCGCCTACGTGGACATATCAGCTTCGCTGGTCACTGCACGAGAGCGCTATGCTATATTCGCCACTGATCACGCCTCGTGTTAAACTGCAATGCTTCCTCGCGCAGTGCAATTGCGCATCGTTGTTTTCGTCAGCTTCCATCTGTGGCGCGAACAGATCAGATTGGTACCAAAGCCGCGGCTACGTGGACATATCAGCTTCGCTGGTCACTGCACGAGAGCGCTATGCTATATTCGCCACTGATCACGCCTCGTGTTAAAATGCAATGCTCCCTCGCGCAGTGCAATTGCGCATCGTTGTTTTCGTCAGCTTCCATCTGTGGCGCGAACAGATCAGATTGGTACCAAAGCCGCGCCTACGTGGACATATCAGCTTCGCTGGTCACTGCACGAGAGCGCTATGCTATATTCGCCACTGATCACGCCTCGTGTTAAACTGCAATGCTCCCTCGCGCAGTGCAATTGCGCATCGTTGTTTTCGTCAGCTTCCATCTGTGGCGCGAACAGATCAGATTGGTACCAAAGCCGCGCCTACGTGGACATATCAGCTTCGCTGGTCACTGCACGAGAGCGCTATGCTATATTCGCCACTGATCACGCCTCGTGTTAAACTGCAATGCACTCTCGCGCAGTGCAATAGCACATCGTTGTTTTCGACAGCTTCCATCTGTGGCGCGAACAGATCAGAATAATACCAAAGCCGCGGCTACGTGGACATTTCAGCTTCGCTGGTCACTGCACGAGAGCGCTATGCTATATTCGCCACTGATCACGCCTCGTGTTAAACTGCAATGCACTCTTGCGCAGTGCAATAGCACATCGTTGTTTTCGACAGCTCCCATCTGTGGCGCGAACAGATCAGAATAATACCGAAGCCGCGCCTACGTGGACATATCAGCTTCGCTGGTCACTGCACGAGAGCGCTATGCTATATTAGCCACTGATCACGCCTCGTGTTAAACTGCAATGCTCCCTCGCGCAGTGCAATTGCGCATCGTTGTTTTCGTTAGCTTTCATCTGTGGGGCGAACAGAGCAGATTGGTACCGAAGCCGCGCCTACGTGGACATATCAGCTTCGCTGGTCACTGCACGAGAGCGCTATGCTATATTCGCCACTGATCACGCCTCGTGTTAAACTGCAATGCACTCTTGCGCAGTGCAATAGCACATCGTTGTTTTCGACAGCTTCCATCTGTGGCGCGAACAGATCAGAATAATACCGAAGCCGCGCCTACGTGGACATATCAGCTTCGCTGGTCACTGCACGAGAGCGCTATGCTATATTCGCCACTGATCACGCCTCGTGTTAAACTGCAATGCTCCCTCGCGCAGTGCAATTGCGCATCGTTGTTTTCGTTAGCTTTCATCTGTGGCGCGAACAGAGCAGATTGGTACCGAAGCCGCGGCTACGTGGACATATCAGCTTCTCTGGTCACTGCACGAGAGCGCTATGCTATATTCGCCACTGATCACGCCTCGCGTTAAACTGCAACGCACTCTCGCGCAGTGCAATAGCACATCGTTGTTTTCGTTAGCTTTCATCTGTGGCGCGAACAGAGCAGATTGGTACCGAAGCCGCGCCTACGTGGACATATCAGCTTCGCTGGTCACTGCACGAGAGCGCTATGCTATATTCGCCACTGATCACGCCTCGTGTTAAACTGCAATGCACTCTCGCGCAGTGCAATAGCACATCGTTGTTTTCGTCAGCTTCCATCTGTGGCGCGAACAGATCAGAATAATACCGAAGCCGCGCCTACGTGGACATATCAGCTTCGCTGGTCACTGCACGAGAGCGCTATGCTATATTCGCCACTGATCACGCCTCGTGTTAAACTGCAATGCACTCTCGCGCAGTGCAATTGCGCATCGTTGTTTTCGTCAGCTTCCATCGGTGGCGCGAACAGATCAGATTGGTACCGAAGCCGCGCCTGCGTGGACATATCAGCTTCGCTGGTCACTGCACGAGAGCGCTATGCTATATTCGCCACTGATCACGCCTCGTTTTAAAACTGCAATGCACTCTCGCGCAGTGCAATTCCGCATCGTTGTTTTCGACAGCTTCCATCTGTGGCGCGAACAGATCAGAATAATACCGAAGCCGCGGCTACGTGGACATATCAGCTTCGCTGGTCACTGCACGAGAGCGCTATGCTATATTCGCCACTGATCACGCCTCGTGTTAAACTGCAATGCACTCTCGCGCAGTGCATTTGCGCATCGTTGTTTTCGTCAGCTTCCATCTGTGGCGGAACAGATCAGAATAATACCGAAGCCGCGCCTACGTCGACATATCAGCTTCGCTGGTCACTGCACGAGAGCGCTATGCTATATTCGCCACTGATCACGCCTCGTGTTAAACTGCAATGCTCCCTCGCGCAGTGCAATTGCGCATCGTTGTTTTCGTCAGCTTCCATCTGTGGCGCGAACAGATCAGATTGGTACCGAAGCCGCGGCTACGTGGACATATCAGCTTCGCTGGTCACTGCACGAGAGCGCTATGCTATATTCGCCACTGATCACGCCTCGTGTTAAACTGCAACGCACTCTCGCGCAGTGCAATTTCGCATCGTTGTTTTCGTCAGCTTCCATCTGTGGCGCGAACAGATCAGATTGATACCGAAGCCGTGGCTACGTGGACATATCAGCTTCGCTGGTCACTGCACGAGAGCGCTATGCTATATTCGCCACTGATCACGCCTCGTGTTAAATTGCAATGCTCCCTCGCGCAGTGCAATTGCGCATCGTTGTTTTCGTCAGCTTCCATCTGTGGCGCGAACAGATCAGATTGGTACCGAAGCCGCGGCTACGTGGACATATCAGCTTCTCTGGTCACAGCTCGAGAGCGCTATGCTATATTCGCCACTGATCACGCCTCGTGTTAAACTGCAATGCACTCTCGCGCAGTGCAATTGCGCATCGTTGTTTTTGTCAGCTTCCATCTGTGGCGCGAACAGATCAGATTGGTACCGAAGCCGCGCCTACGTGGACATATCAGCTTCGCTGGTCACTGCACGAGAGCGCTATGCTATATTCGCCACTGATCAGGCCTCGTGTTAAACTGCAACGCACTCTCGCGCAGTGCAATTTCGCATCGTTGTTTTCGTCAGCTTCCGACTGTGGCGCGAACAGATCAGATTGGTACCGAAGCCGCGGCTACGTGGACATATCAGCTTCTCTGGTCACTGCACGAGAGCGCTATGCTATATTCGCCACTGATCACACCTCGTGTTAAACTGCAATGCACTCTCGCGCATTGGAATTGCGCATCGTTGTTTTCGTCAGCTTCCATCTGTGGCGCGAACAGATCAGATTGGTACCGAAGCCGCGCCTGCGTGGACATATCAGCTTCGCTGGTCACTGCACGAGAGCGCTATGCTATATTCGCCACTGATCACGCCTCGTTTTAAAACTGCAATGCACTCTCGCGCAGTGCAATTCCGCATCGTTGTTTTCGTCAGCTTCCATCTGTGGCGCGAACAGATCAGATTGGTACCGAAGCCGCGGCTACGTGGACATATCAGCTTCTCTGGTCACTGCACGAGAGCGCTATGCTATATTCGCCACTGATCACGCCTCGTGTTAAACTGCAATGCACTCTCGCGCAGTGCATTTGCGCATCGTTGTTTTCGTCAGCTTCCATCTGTGGCGGAACAGATCAGAATAATACCGAAGCCGCGCCTACGTCGACATATCAGCTTCGCTGGTCACTGCACGAGAGCGCTATGCTATATTCGCCACTGATCACGCCTCGTGTTAAACTGCAATGCTCCCTCGCGCAGTGCAATTGCGCATCGTTGTTTTCGTCAGCTTCCATCTGTGGCCCGAACAGAGCAGATTGGTACCGAAGCCGCGCCTACGTGGACATATCAGCTTCGCTGGTCACTGCACGTGAGCGCTATGCTATATTCGCCACTGATCACGCCTCGTGTTAAACTGCAACGCACTCTCGCGCAGTGCAATTTCGCATCGTTGTTTTCGTCAGCTTCCATCTGTGGCGCGAACAGATCAGATTGGTACCGAAGCCGCGGCTACGTGGGCATATCAGCTTCGCTGGTCACTGCACGAGAGCGCTATGCTATATTCGCCACTGATCACGCCTCGTGTTAAACTGCAATGCTCCCTCGCGCAGTGCAATTGCGCATCGTTGTTTTCGTCAGCTTCCATCTGTGGCGCGAACAGATCAGATTGGTACCGAAGCCGCGGCTACGTGGACATATCAGCTTCGCTGGTCACTGCACGAGAGCGCTATGCTATATTCGCCACTGATCACGCCTCGTGTTAAACTGCAACGCACTCTCGCGCAGTGCAATTTCGCATCGTTGTTTTCGTCAGCTTCCATCTGTGGCGCGAACAGATCAGATTGATACCGAAGCCGCGGCTACGTGGACATATCAGCTTCGCTGGTCACTGCACGAGAGCGCTATGCTATATTCGCCACTGATCACGCCTCGTGTTAAACTGCAATGCACTCTCGCGCAGTGCAATAGCACATCGTTGTTTTCGACAGCTTCCATCTGTGGCGCGAACAGATCAGAATAATACCAAAGCCGCGGCTACGTGGACATTTCAGCTTCGCTGGTCACTGCACGAGAGCGCTATGCTATATTCGCCACTGATCACGCCTCGTGTTAAACTGCAATGCACTCTTGCGCAGTGCAATAGCACATCGTTGTTTTCGACAGCTCCCATCTGTGGCGCGAACAGATCAGAATAATACCGAAGCCGCGCCTACGTGGACATATCAGCTTCGCTGGTCACTGCACGAGAGCGCTATGCTATATTCGCCACTGATCACGCCTCGTGTTAAACTGCAATGCTCCCTCGCGCAGTGCAATTGCGCATCGTTGTTTTCGTTAGCTTTCATCTGTGGGGCGAACAGAGCAGATTGGTACCGAAGCCGCGCCTACGTGGACATATCAGCTTCGCTGGTCACTGCACGAGAGCGCTATGCTATATTCGCCACTGATCACGCCTCGTGTTAAACTGCAATGCACTCTCGCGCAGTGCAATAGCACATCGTTGTTTTCGACAGCTTCCATCTGTGGCGCGAACAGATCAGAATAATACCGAAGCCGCGCCTACGTGGACATATCAGCTTCGCTGGTCACTGCACGAGAGCGCTATGCTATATTCGCCACTGATCACGCCTCGTGTTAAACTGCAATGCTCCCTCGCGCAGTGCAATTGCGCATCGTTGTTTTCGTCAGCTTCCATCTGTGGCGCGAACAGATAAGATTGGTACCGAAGCCGCGGCTACGTGGACATATCAGCTTCTCTGGTCACTGCACGAGAGCGCTATGCTATATTCGCCACTGATCACGCCTCGCGTTAAACTGCAACGCACTCTCGCGCAGTGCAATTGCGCATCGTTGTTTTCGTTAGCTTTCATCTGTGGGGCGAACAGAGCAGATTGGTACCGAAGCCGCGCCTACGTGGACATATCAGCTTCGCTGGTCACTGCACGAGAGCGCTATGCTATATTCGCCACTGATCACGCCTCGTGTTAAACTGCAATGCACTCTCGCGCAGTGCAATAGCACATCGTTGTTTTCGACAGCTTCCATCTGTGGCGCGAACAGATCAGAATAATACCGAAGCCGCGCCTACGTGGACATATCAGCTTCGCTGGTCACTGCACGAGAGCGCTATGCTATATTCGCCACTGATCACGCCTCGTGTTAAACTGCAATGCACTCTCGCGCAGTGCACTAGCGCATCGTTGTTTTCGTCAGCTTCCATCGGTGGCGCGAACAGATCAGATTGGTACCGAAGCCGCGCCTGCGTGGACATATCAGCTTCGCTGGTCACTGCACGAGAGCGCTATGCTATATTCGCCACTGATCACGCCTCGTTTTAAAACTGCAATGCACTCTCGCGCAGTGCAATTCCGCATCGTTGTTTTCGTCAGCTTCCATCTGTGGCGCGAACAGATCAGATTGGTACCGAAGCCGCGGCTACGTGGACATATCAGCTTCTCTGGTCACTGCACGAGAGCGCTATGCTATATTCGCCACTGATCACGCCTCGTGTTAAACTGCAATGCACTCTCGCGCAGTGCATTTGCGCATCGTTGTTTTCGTCAGCTTCCATCTGTGGCGGAACAGATCAGAATAATACCGAAGCCGCGCCTACGTCGACATATCAGCTTCGCTGGTCACTGCACGAGAGCGCTATGCTATATTCGCCACTGATCACGCCTCGTGTTAAACTGCAATGCTCCCTCGCGCAGTGCAATTGCGCATCGTTGTTTTCGTCAGCTTCCATCTGTGGCGCGAACAGATCAGATTGGTACCGAAGCCGCGGCTACGTGGACTTATCAGCTTCGCTGGTCACTGCACGAGAGCGCTATGCTATATTCGCCACTGATCACGCCTCGTGTTAAACTGCAACGCACTCTCGCGCAGTGCAATTTCGCATCGTTGTTTTCGTCAGCTTCCATCTGTGGCGCGAACAGATCAGATTGATACCGAAGCCGTGGCAACGTGGACATATCAGCTTCGCTGGTCACTGCACGAGAGCGCTATGCTATATTCGCCACTGATCACGCCTCGTGTTAAATTGCAATGCTCCCTCGCGCAGTGCAATTGCGCATCGTTGTTTTCGTCAGCTTCCATCTGTGGCGCGAACAGATCAGATTGGTACCGAAGCCGCGGCTACGTGGACATATCAGCTTCTCTGGTCACAGCTCGAGAGCGCTATGCTATATTCGCCACTGATCACGCCTCGTGTTAAACTGCAATGCACTCTCGCGCAGTGCAATTGCGCATCGTTGTTTTTGTCAGCTTCCATCTGTGGCGCGAACAGATCAGATTGGTACCGAAGCCGCGCCTACGTGGACATATCAGCTTCGCTGGTCACTGCACGAGAGCGCTATGCTATATTCGCCACTGATCAGGCCTCGTGTTAAACTGCAACGCACTCTCGCGCAGTGCAATTTCGCATCGTTGTTTTCGTCAGCTTCCGACTGTGGCGCGAACAGATCAGATTGGTACCGAAGCCGCGGCTACGTGGACATATCAGCTTCTCTGGTCACTGCACGAGAGCGCTATGCTATATTCGCCACTGATCACACCTCGTGTTAAACTGCAATGCACTCTCGCGCATTGGAATTGCGCATCGTTGTTTTCGTCAGCTTCCATCTGTGGCGCGAACAGATCAGATTGGTACCGAAGCCGCGCCTGCGTGGACATATCAGCTTCGCTGGTCACTGCACGAGAGCGCTATGCTATATTCGCCACTGATCACGCCTCGTTTTAAAACTGCAATGCACTCTCGCGCAGTGCAATTCCGCATCGTTGTTTTCGTCAGCTTCCATCTGTGGCGCGAACAGATCAGATTGGTACCGAAGCCGCGGCTACGTGGACATATCAGCTTCTCTGGTCACTGCACGAGAGCGCTATGCTATATTCGCCACTGATCACGCCTCGTGTTAAACTGCAATGCACTCTCGCGCAGTGCATTTGCGCATCGTTGTTTTCGTCAGCTTCCATCTGTGGCGGAACAGATCAGAATAATACCGAAGCCGCGCCTACGTCGACATATCAGCTTCGCTGGTCACTGCACGAGAGCGCTATGCTATATTCGCCACTGATCACGCCTCGTGTTAAACTGCAATGCTCCCTCGCGCAGTGCAATTGCGCATCGTTGTTTTCGTCAGCTTCCATCTGTGGCCCGAACAGAGCAGATTGGTACCGAAGCCGCGCCTACGTGGACATATCAGCTTCGCTGGTCACTGCACGTGAGCGCTATGCTATATTCGCCACTGATCACGCCTCGTGTTAAACTGCAACGCACTCTCGCGCAGTGCAATTTCGCATCGTTGTTTTCGTCAGCTTCCATCTGTGGCGCGAACAGATCAGATTGGTACCGAAGCCGCGGCTACGTGGGCATATCAGCTTCGCTGGTCACTGCACGAGAGCGCTATGCTATATTCGCCACTGATCACGCCTCGTGTTAAACTGCAATGCTCCCTCGCGCAGTGCAATTGCGCATCGTTGTTTTCGTCAGCTTCCATCTGTGGCGCGAACAGATCAGATTGGTACCGAAGCCGCGGCTACGTGGACATATCAGCTTCGCTGGTCACTGCACGAGAGCGCTATGCTATATTCGCCACTGATCACGCCTCGTGTTAAACTGCAACGCACTCTCGCGCAGTGCAATTTCGCATCGTTGTTTTCGTCAGCTTCCATCTGTGGCGCGAACAGATCAGATTGATACCGAAGCCGCGGCTACGTGGACATATCAGCTTCGCTGGTCACTGCACGAGAGCGCTATGCTATATTCGCCACTGATCACGCCTCGTGTTAAACTGCAATGCTCCCTCGCGCAGTGCAATTGCGCATCGTTGTTTTCGTCAGCTTCCATCTGTGGCGCGAACAGATCAGATTGGTACCGAAGCCGCGGCTACGTGGACATATCAGCTTCTCTGGTCACTGCACGAGAGCGCTATGCTATATTCGCCACTGATCACGCCTCGTGTTAAACTGCAATGCACTCTCGCGCAGTGCAATTGCGCATCGTTGTTTTCGTCAGCTTCCATCTATGGCGCGAACAGATCAGATTGGTACCGAAGTCGCGGCTACGTGGACATATCAGCTTCTCTGGTCACTGCACGAGAGCGCTATGCTATATTCGCCACTGATCACGCCTCGTGTTAAACTGCAATGCACTCTCGCGCAGTGCATTTGCGCATCGTTGTTTTCGTCAGCTTCCATCTGTGGCGCGAACAGATCAGAATAATACCGAAGCCGCGCCTACGTCGACATATCAGCTTCGCTGGTCACTGCACGAGAGCGCTATGCTATATTCGCCAATGATCACGCCTCGTGTTAAACTGCAATGCTCCCTCGCGCAGTGCAATTGCGCATCGTTGTTTTCGTCAGCTTCCATCTGTGGCGTGAACAGAGCAGACTGGTACCGAAGCCGCGCCTACGTGGATATATCAGCTTCGCTGGTCACTGCACGAGAGCGCTATGCTATATTCGCCACTGATCACGCCTCGTGTTAAACTGCAATGCACTCTCGCGCAGTGCAATTGCGCATCGTTGTTTTTGTCAGCTTCTATCTGTGGCGCGAACAGATCAGATTGGTACCGAAGCAGCGCCTACGTGGACATATCAGCTTCGCTGGTCACTGCACGAGAGCGCTATGCTATATTCGCCACTGATCGCGCCTCGTGTTAAACTGCAACGCACTCTCGAGCAGTGCAATTTCGCATCGTTGTTTTCGTCAGCTTCCATCTGTGGCGCGAACAGATCAGATTGGTACCGAAGCCGCGGCTACGTGGACATATCAGCTTCGCTGGTCACTGCACGAGAGCGCTATGCTATATTCGCCACTGATCACGCCTCGTGTTAAACTGCAATGCTCCCTCGCGCAGTGCAATTGCGCATCGTTGTTTTCGTCAGCTTCCATCTGTGGCGCGAACAGATCAGATTGGTACCGAAGCCGCGGCTACGTGGACATATCAGCTTCTCTGGTCACTGCACGAGAGCGCTATGCTATATTCGCCACTGATCACGCCTCGTGTTAAACTGCAATTCACTCTCGCGCAGTGCATTTGCGCATCGTTGTTTTCGTCAGCTTCCATCTGTGGCGCGAACAGATCAGAATAATACCGAAGCTGCGCCTACGTGGACATATCAGCTTCGCTGGTAACTGCACGAGAGCGCTATGCTATATTCGCCACTGATCACGCCTCGTGCTAAACTGCAATGCTCCCTCGCGCAGTGCAATTGCGCATCGTTGTTTTTGTCAGCTTCCATCTGTGGCGCGAACAGATCAGATTGGTACCGAAGCCGCGCCTACGTGGACATATCAGCTTCGCTGGTCACTGCACGAGAGCGCTATGCTATATTCGCCACTGATCACGCCTCGTGTTAAACTGCAACGCACTCTCGCGCAGTGCAATTTCGCATCGTTGTTTTCGTCAGCTTCCATCTGTGGCGCGAACAGATCAGATTGGTACCGAAGCCGCGGCTACGTGGACATATCAGCTTCGCTGGTCACTGCACGAGAGCGCTATGCTATATTCGCCACTGATCACGCCTCGTGTTAAACTGCAATGCTCCCTCGCGCAGTGCAATTGCGCATCGTTGTTTTCGTCAGCTTCCATCTGTGGCGTGAACAAATCAGATTGGTACCGAAGCCGCGGCTACGTGGACATATCAGCTTCGCTGGTCACTGCACGAGAGCGCTATGCTATATTCGCCACTGATCACGCCTCGTGTTAAACTGCATTGCTCCCTCGCGCAGTGCAATTGCGCATCGTTGTTTTCGTCTGCTTCTATCTGTGGCGCGAACAGATCAGATTGGTACCGAAGCCGCGGCTACGTGGACATATCAGCTTCTCTGGTCACTGCACGAGAGCGCTATGCTATATTCGCCACTGATCACGCCTCGTGTTAAACTACAATGCACTCTCGGGCAGTGCAATTGCGCATCGTTGTTTTCGTCAGCTTCCATCTGTGGCGCGAACAGATCAGATTGGTACCGAAGCCGCGGCTACGTAGACATATCAGCTTCGCTGGTCACTGCCCGAGAGCGCTATGCTATATTCGCCACTGCTCACGCCTCGTGTTAAACTGCAATCCTCCCTCGCGCAGTGCAATTGCGCATCGTTGTTTTCGTCAGCTTCCATCTGTGGCGCGAACAGATCAGATTGGTACCGAAGCCGCGGCTACGTGGACATATAAGCTTCTCTCGTCACTGCACGAGAGCGCTATGCTATATTCGCCACTGATCACGCCTCGTGTTAAACTGCAATGCACTCTCGCGCATTGGAATTGCGCATCGATGTTTTCGTCAGCTTCCATCTGTGGCGCGAACAGATCAGATTGGTACCGAAGCCGCGGCTACGTGGACATATCAGCTTCTCTGGTCACTGCACGAGAGCGCTATGCTATATTCGCCTCTGATCACGCCTCGTGTTAAACTGCAATGCACTCTCGCGCAGTGCATTTGCGCATCGTTGTTTTCGTCAGCTTCCATCTGTGGCGCGAACAGATCAGAATAATACCGAAGCCGCGCCTACGTCGACATATCAGCTTCGCTGGTCACTGCACGAGAGCGCTATGCTATATTCGCCACTGATCACGCCTCGTGTTAAACTGCAATGCTCCCTCGCGCAGTGCAATTGCGCATCGTTGTTTTCGTCAGCTTCCATCTGTGGCGCGAACAGAGCAGATTGGTACCGAAGCCGCGCCTACGTGGACATATCAGCTTCGCTGGTCACTGCACGAGAGCGCTATGCTATATTCGCCACTGATCACGCCTCGTGTTAAACTGTAATGCACTCTCGCGCAGTGCAATTGCGCATCGTTGTTTTTGTCAGCTTCATCTGTGGCGCGAACAGATCAGATTGGTACCGAAGCCGCGCCTACGTGGACATATCAGCTTCGCTGGTCACTGCACGAGAGCGCTATGCTATATTCGCCACTGATCACGCCTCGTGTTAAACTGCAACGCACTCTCGCGCAGTGCAATTTCGCATCGTTGTTTTCGTCAGCTTCCATCTGTGGCGCGAACAGATCAGATTGGTACCGAAGCCGCGGCTACGTGGACATATCAGCTTTGCTGGTCACTGCACGAGAGCGCTATGCTATATTCTCCACTGATCACGCCTCGTGTTAAACTGCAATGCTCCCTCGCGCAGTGCAATTGCGCATCGTTGTTTTCGTCAGCTTCCATCTGTGGCGCGAACAGATCAGATTGGTACCGAAGCCGCGGGTACGTGGACATATCAGCTTCGCTGGTCACTGCACGAGAGCGCTATGCTATATTCGCCACTGATCACGCCTCGTGTTAAACTGCAACGCACTCTCGCGCAGTGCAATTTCGCATCGTTGTTTTCGTCAGCTTCCATCTGTGGCGCGAACAAATCAGATTGATACCGAAGCCGCGGCTACGTGGACATATCAGCTTCGCTGGTCACTGCACGAGAGCGCTATGCTATATTCGCCACTGCTCACGCCTCGTGTTAAACTGCAATGCTCCCTCGCGCAGTGCAATTGCGCATCGTTGTTTTCGTCAGCTTCCATCTGTGGCGCGAACAGATCAGATTGGTACCGAAGCCGCGGCTACGTGGACATATAAGCTTCTCTGGTCACTGCACGAGAGCGCTATACTATATTCGCCACTGATCACGCCTCGTGTTAAACTGCAATGCACTCTCGCGCATTGGAATTGCGCATCGTTGTTTTCGTCAGCTTCCATCTGTGGCGCGAACAGATCAGATTGGTACCGAAGCCGCGGCTACGTGGACATATCAGCTTCTCTGGTCACTGCACGAGAGCGCTATGCTATATTCGCCACTGATCACGCCTCGTGTTAAACTGCAATGCACTCTCGCGCAGTGCATTTGCGCATCGTTGTTTTCGTCAGCTTCCATCTGTGGCGCGAACAGATCAGAATAATACCGAAGCCGCGCCTACGTCGACATATCAGCTTCGCTGGTCACTGCACGAGAGCGCTATGCTATATTCGCCACTGATCACGCCTCGTGTTAAACTGCAATGCTCCCTCGCGCAGTGCAATTGCGCATCGTTGTTTTCGTCAGCTTCCATCTGTGGCGCGAACAGATCAGATTGGTACCGAAGCCGCGGCTACGTGGACATATCAGCTTCGCTGGTCACTGCACGAGAGCGCTATGCTATATTCGCCACTGATCACGCCTCGTGTTAAACTGCAATGCTCCCTCGCGCAGTGCAATTGCGCATCGTTGTTTTTTTGGTCAGCTTCCATCTGTGGCGCGAACAGATCAGATTGGTACCGAAGCCGCGGCTACGTGGACATATCAGCTTCGCTGGTCACTGCACGAGAGCGCTATGCTATATTCGCCACTGATCACGCCTCGTGTTAAACTGCAACGCACTCTCGCGCAGTGCAATTTCGCATCGTTGTTTTCGTCAGCTTCCATCTGTGGCGCGAACAGATCAGATTGATACCGAAGCCGCGGCTACGTGGACATATCAGCTTCGCTGGTCACTGCACGAGAGCGCTATGCTATATTCCCCACTGATCACGCCTCGTGTTAAACTGCAATGCTCCCTCGCGCAGTGCAATTGCGCATCGTTGTTTTCGTCAGCTTCCATCTGTGGCGCGAACAGATCAGATTGGTACCGAAGCCGCGGCTACGTGGACATATCAGCTTCACTGGTCACTGCACGAGAGCGCTATGCTATATTCGCCACTGATCACGCCTCGTGTTAAACTGCAATGCACTCTCGCGCAGTGCAATTGCGCATCGTTGTTTTCGTCAGCTTCCATCTATGGCGCGAACAGATCAGATTGGTACCGAAGCCGCGCCTACGTGGACATATCAGCTTCGCTGGTCACTGCACGAGAGCGCTATGCTATATTCGCCACTGATCACGCCTCGTGCTAAACTGCAATGCTCCCTCGCGCAGTGCAATTGCGCATCGTTGTTTTCGTCAGCTTCCATCTGTGGCGCGAACAGATCAGATTGGTACCGAAGCCGCGGCTACGTGGACGTATCAGCTTCGCTGGTCACTGCACGAGAGCGCTATGCTATATTCGCCACTGATCACGCCTCGTGTTAAACTGCAATGCACTCTCGCGCAGTGCAATTGCGCATCGTTGTTTTCGTCAGCTTCCATCTGTGGCGCGAACAGATCAGATTGGTACCGAAGCCGCGCCTACGTGGACATATCAGCTTCGCTGGTCACTGCACGAGAGCGCGATGCTATATTCGCCACTGATCACGCCTCGTGTTAACTGCAATGCTCCCTCGCGCAGTGCAATTGCGCATCGTTGTTTTCGTCAGCTTCCATCTGTGGCGCGAACAGATCAGATTGGTACCGAAGCCGCGGCTACGTGGACATATAAGCTTCTCTGGTCACTGCACGAGAGCGCTATGCTATATTCGCCGCTGATCACGCCTCGTGTTAAACTGCAATGCATCTCGCGCATTGGAATTGCGCATCGTTGTTTTCGTCAGCTTCCATCTGTGGCGCGAACAGATCAGATTGGTACCGAAGCCGCGCCTGCGTGGACATATCAGCTTCGCTGGTCACTGCACGATTGCGCTATGCTATATTCGCCACTGATCTCGCCTCGTGTTAAACTGCAATGCACTCTCGCGCAGTGCAATTGCGCATCGCTGTTTTCGTCAGCTTCCATCTGTGGCGCGAACAGATCAGATTGGTACCGAATCCGCGGCTACGTGGACATATCAGCTTCGCTGGTCACTGCACGAGAGCGCTATGCTATATTCGCCACTGATCACGCCTCGTGTTAAACTGCAATGCTCCCTCGCGCAGTGCAATTGCGCATCGTTGTTTTCGTCAGCTTCCATCTGTGGCGCGAACAGATCAGATTGGTACCGAAGCCGCGGCTACGTGGACATATAAGCTTCTCTGGTCAGTGCACGAGAGCGCTATGCTATATTCGCCACTGATCACGCCTCGTGTTAAACTGCAATGCACTCTCGCGCATTGGAATTGCGCATCGTTGTTTTCGTCAGCTTCCATCTGTGGCGCGAACAGATCAGATTGGTACCGAAGCCGCGCCTGCGTGGACATATCAGCTTCGCTGGTCACTGCACGAGAGCGCTATGCTATATTCGCCACTGATCACGCCTCGTGTTAAACTGCAATGCACTCTCGCGCAGTGCAATTCCGCATCGTTGTTTTCGTCAGCTTCCATCTGTGGCGCGAACAGATCAGATTGGTACCGAAGCCGCGGCTACGTGGACATATCAGCTTCTCTGGTCACTGCACGAGAGCGCTATGCTATATTCGCCACTGATCACGCCTCGTGTTAAACTGCAATGCTCCCTCGCGCAGTGCAATTGCGCATCGTTGTTTTCGTCAGCTTCCATCTGTGGCGCGAACAGATCAGATTGGTACCGAAGCTGCGGCTACGTGGACATATCAGCTTCTCTGGTCACTGCACGAGAGCGCTATGCTATATTCGCCACTGATCACGCCTCGTGTTAAACTGCAAAGCACTCTCGCGCAGTGCAATTGCGCATCGTTGTTTTCGTCAGCTTCCATCTGTGGCGCGAACAGATCAGATTGGTACCGAAGCCGCGCCTACCTGGACATATCAGCTTCGCTGGTCACTGCTCGAGAGCGCTATGCTATATTCGCCACTGATCACGCCTCGTGTTAAACTGCAATGCACTCTTGCGCAGTGAAATTGCGCATCGTTGTTTTCGTCAGCTTCCATCTGTGGCGCGAACAGATCAGATTGGTACCGAAGCCGCGCCTACGTGGACATATCAGCTTCGCTGGTCACTGCACGAGAGCGCTATGCTATATTCGCCAGTGATCACGCCTCGTGTTAAACTGCAATGCACTCTCGCGCAGTGCAATTGCGCATCGTTGTTTTCGTCAGCTTCCATCTGTGGCGCGAACAGATCAGATTGGTACCGAAGCCGCGCCTACGTGGACATATCAGCTCCGTTGGTCACTGCACGAGAGCGCTATGCTATATTCGCCACTGATCACGCCTCGTGTTAAACTGCAATGCACTCTTGCGCAGTGAAATTGCGCATCGTTGTTTTCGTCAGCTTCCATCTATGGCGCGAACAGATCAGATTGGTACCGAAGCCGCGCCTACGTGGATATATCAGCTTCGCTGGTCACTGCACGAGAGCGCTATGCTATATTCGCCACTGATCACGCCTCGTGTTAAACTGCAATGCACTCTCGCGCAGTGCAATTGCGCATCGTTGTTTTCGTCAGCTTTCATCTGTGGCGCGAACAGATCAGATTGGTACCGAAGCCGCGCCTACGTGGACATATCAGCTTCACTGGTCACTGCACGAGAGCGCTATGCTATATTCGCCACTGATCACGCCTCGTGTTAAACTGCAATGCACTCTCGCGCAGTGCATTTGCGCATCGTTGTTTTCGTCAGCTTCCATCTGTGGCGTGAACAGAGCAGATTGGTACCGAAGCCGCGCCTACGTGGACATATCAGCTTCGCTGGTCACTGCACGAGAGCGCTATGCTATATTCGCCACTGATCACGCCTCGTGTTAAACTGCAATGCACTCTCGCGCAGTGCAATTGCGCATCATTGTTTTTGTCAGCTTCCATCTGTGGCGCGAACAGATCAGATTGGTACCGAAGCCGCGCCTACGTGGACCTATCAGCTTCGCTGGTCACTGCACGAGAGCGCAATGCTATATTCGCCACTGATCACGCCTCGTGTTAAACTGCAACGCACTCTCGCGCAGTGCAATTTCGCATCGTTGTTTTCGTCAGCTTCCATCTGTGGCGCGAACAGATCAGATTGGTACCGAAGCCGCGGCTACGTGGACATATCAGCTTCGCTGGTCACTGCACGACAGCGCTATGCTATATTCGCCACTGATCACGCCTCGTGTTAAACTGCAATGCTCCCTCGCGCAGTGCAATTGCGCATCGTTGTTTTCGTCAGCTTCCATCTGTGGCGCGAACAGATCAGATTGGTACCGAAGCCGCGGCTACGTGGACATATCAGCTTCTCTGGTCACTGCACGAGAGCGCTATGCTATATTCGCCACTGATCACGCCTCGTGTTAAACTGCAATGCACTCTCGCGCAGTGCAATTGCGCATCGCTGTTTTCGTCAGCTTCCATCTGTGGCGCGAACAGATCAGATTGGTACCGAAGCCACGCCTACGTGGACATATCAGCTTCGCTGGTCACTGCACGAGAGCGCTATGCTATATTCGCCACTGATCACGCCTCGTGTTAAACTGCAATGCACTCTCGCGCAGTGCAATTGCGCATCGTTGTTTTCGTCAGCTTCCATCTGTGGCGCGAACAGATCAGAATAATACCGAAGCCGCGCCTACGTGGACATATCAGCTTCGCTGGTCACTGCACGAGAGCGCTATGCTATATTCGCCACTGATCACGCCTCGTGTTAAACTGCAATGCTCCCTCGCGCAGTGCAATTGCGCATCGTTGTTTTCGTCAGCTTCCATCTGTGGCGCGAACAGATCAGATTGGTACCGAAGCCGCGCCTACGTGGACATATCAGCTTCGCTGGTCACTGCACGAGAGCGCTATGCTATATTCGCCACTGATCACGCCTCGTGTTAAACTGCAATGCACTCTCGCGCAGTGCAATTGCGCATCGTTGTTTTTGTCAGCTTCCATCTGTGGCGCGAACAGATCAGATTGGTACCGAAACCGCGCCTACGTGGACATATCAGCTTCGCTGGTCACTGCACGAGAGCGCTATGCTATATTCGCCACTGATCACGCCTCGTGTTAAACTGCAACGCACTCTCGCGCAGTGCAATTTCGCATCGTTTTTTTCGTCAGCTTCCATCAGTGGCGCGAACAGATCAGATTGGTACCGAAGCCGCGGCTACGTGGACATATCAGCTTCGCTGGTCACTGCACGAGAGCGCTATGCTATATTCGCCACTGATCACGCCTCGTGTTAAACTGCAATGCTCCCTCGCGCAGTGCAATTGCGCATCGTTGTTTTCGTCAGCTTCCATCTGTGGCGCGAACAGATCAGATTGGTACTGAAGCCGCGGCTACGTGGACATATCAGCTTCTCTGGTCACTGCACGTGAGCGCTATGCTATATTCGCCACTGATCACGCCTCGTGTTAAACTGCAATGCACTCTCGCGCAGTGCAATTGCGCATCGTTGTTTTCGTCAGCTTCCATCTGTGGCGCGAACAGATCAGATTGGTACCGAAGCCGCGCCTACGTGCACATATCAGCTTCGCTGGTCACTGCACGAGAGCGCTATGCTATATTCGCCAGTGATCACGCCTCGTGTTAAACTGCAATGCACTCTCGCGCAGTGCAATTGCGCATCGTTGTTTTCGTCAGCTTCCATCTGTGGCGCGAACAGATCAGATTGGTACCGAAGCCGCGCCTACGTGGACATATCAGCTTCGTTGGTCACTGCACGAGAGCGCTATGCTATATTCGCCACTGATCACGCCTCGTGTTAAACTGCAATGCACTCTTGCGCAGTGAAATTGCGCATCGTTGTTTTCGTCAGCTTCCATCTATGGCGCGAACAGATCAGATTGGTACCGAAGCCGCGCCTACGTGGATATATCAGCTTCGCTGGTCACTGCACGAGAGCGCTATGCTATATTCGCCACTGATCACGCCTCGTGTTAAACTGCAATGCACTCTCGCGCAGTGCAATTGCGCATCGTTGTTTTCGTCAGCTTTCATCTGTGGCGCGAACAGATACGATTGGTACCGAAGCCGCGCCTACGTGGACATATCAGCTTCGCTGGTCACTGCACGAGAGCGCTATGCTATATTCGCCACTGATCACGCCTCGTGTTAAACTGCAATGCTCCATCGCGCAGTGCAATTGCGCATCGTTGTTTTCGTCAGCTTCCATCTGTGGCGCGAACAGATCAGTTTGGTACCGAAGCCGCGGCTACGTGGACATATCAGCTTCGCTGGTCACTGCACGAGAGCGCTATGCTATATTCGCCACTGATCACGCCTCGTGTTAAACTGCAATGCTCGCTCGCGCAGTGCAATTACGCATCGTTGTTTTCGTCAGCTTCCATCTGTGGCGCGAACAGATCAGTTTGGTACCGAAGCCGCGGCTACGTGGACATATCAGCTTCGCTGGTCACTGCACGAGAGCGCTATGCTATATTTGCCACTGATCACGCCTCGTGTTAAACTGCAATGCTCCCTCGCGCAGTGCAATTGCGCATCGTTGTTTTCGTCAGCTTCCATCTGTGGCGAGAACAGATCAGATTGGTACCGAAGCCGCGCCTACGTGGACATATCAGCTTCGCTGGTCACTCCACGAGAGCGCTATGCTATATTCGCCACTGATCACGCCTCGTGTTAAACTGCAATGCACTCTCGCGCAGTGCAATTGGGCATCGTTGTTTTCTTCAGCTTCCATCTGTGGCGCGAACAGATCAGATTGGTACCGAAGCCGCGCCTACGTGGACATATCAGCTTCGCTGGTCACTGCACGAGAGCGCTATTGTATATTCGCCACTGATCACGCCTCGTGTTAAACTGCAATGTACTCTCGCGCAGTGCAATTGCGCATCGTTGTATTCGTCAGCTTCCATCTGTGGCGCGAACAGATCAGATTGGTACCGCAGCCGCGCCTACGTGGACATATCAGCTTCGCTTGTCACTGCACGAGAGCGCTATGCTATATTCGCCACTGATCACGCCTCGTGTTAAACTGCAATGCTCCCTCGCGCAGTGCAATTGCGCATCGTTGTTTTCGTCAGCTTCCATCTGTGGCGCGAACAGATCAGATTGGTACCGAAGCCACGGCTACGTGGACATATCAGCTTCGCTGGTCACTGCACGAGAGCGCTATGTTATATTTGCCACTGATCACGCCTCGTGTTAAACTGCAATGCTCCCTCGCGCAGTGCAATTGCGCATCGTTGTTTTCGTCAGCTTCCATCTGTGGCGCGAACAGATCAGATTGGTACCGAAGCCGCGGCTACGTGGACATATCAGCTTCGCTGGTCACTGCACGAGAGCGCTATGCTATATTCGCCACTGATCACGCCTGGTGTTAAACTGCAATGCTCCCTTGCGCAGTGCAATTGCGCATCGTTGTTTTCGTCAGCTTCCATCTGTGGCGCGAACAGATCAGATTGGTACCGAAGCCGCGGCTACGTGGACATATCAGCTTCGCTGGTCACTGCACGAGAGCGCTATGCTATATTCGCCACTGATCACGCCTTGTGTTAAACTGCAATGCACTCTCGCGCAGTGCAATTGCGATCGTTGTTTTCGTCAGCTTCCATCTGTGGCGCGAACAGATCAGATTGGTACCGAAGCCGCGCCTACGTGGACATATCAGCTTCGCTGGTCACTGCACGAGAGCGCTATGCTATATTCGCCGCTGATCACGCCTGGTGTTAAACTGCAATGCACTCTCGCGCAGTGCAATTGCGCATCGTTGTTTTCGTCAGCTTTCATCTGTGGCGCGAACAGATCTGATTGGTACCGAAGCCGCGCCTACGTGAACATATCAGCTTCGCTGGTCACTGCACGAGAGCGCTATGCTATATTCGCCACTGATCACGCCTCGTGTTAAACTGCAGTGCACTCTCGCGCAGTGCAATTACGCATCGTTGTTTTCGTCAGCTTCCTTTTGTGACGCGAACAGATCAGATTGGTACCGAAGCCGCGCCTACGCGGACATACCAGCTTCGCTGGTCACTGCACGAGAGCGCTATGCTATATTCGCCACTGATCACGCCTCGTGTTAAACTGCAATGCTCCCTCGCGCAGTGCAATTGCGCATCGTTGTTTTCGTCAGCTTAAATCTGTGGCGCGAACAGATCAGATTGGTACCGAAGCCGCGCCTACGTGGACATATCAGCTTCGCTGGTCACTGCACGAGAGCGCTATGCTATATTCGCCACTGATCACGCCTCGTGTTAAACTGCAATGCACTCTCGCGCAGTGCAATTGCGCATCGTTGTTTTCTTCAGCTTCCATCTGTGGCGCGAACAGATCAGATTGGTACCGAAGCCGCGCCTACGTGGACATATCAGCTTCGCTGGTCACTGCACGAGAGCGCTATTGTATATTCGCCACTGATCACGCCTCGTGTTAAACTGCAATGTACTCTCGCGCAGTGCAATTGCGCATCGTTGTATTCGTCAGCTTCCATCTGTGGCGCGAACAGATCAGATTGGTACCGCAGCCGCGCCTACGTGGACATATCAGCTTCGCTTGTCACTGCACGAGAGCGCTATGCTATATTCGCCACTGATCACGCCTCGTGTTAAACTGCAATGCTCCCTCGCGCAGTGCAATTGCGCATCGTTGTTTTCGTCAGCTTCCATCTGTGGCGCGAACAGATCAGATTGGTACCGAAGCCACGGCTACGTGGACATATCAGCTTCGCTGGTCACTGCACGAGAGCGCTATGTTATATTTGCCACTGATCACGCCTCGTGTTAAACTGCAATGCTCCCTCGCGCAGTGCAATTGCGCATCGTTGTTTTCGTCAGCTTCCATCTGTGGCGCGAACAGATCAGATTGGTACCGAAGCCGCGGCTACGTGGACATATCAGCTTCGCTGGTCACTGCACGAGAGCGCTATGCTATATTCGCCACTGATCACGCCTGGTGTTAAACTGCAATGCTCCCTTGCGCAGTGCAATTGCGCATCGTTGTTTTCGTCAGCTTCCATCTGTGGCGCGAACAGATCAGATTGGTACCGAAGCCGCGGCTACGTGGACATATCAGCTTCGCTGGTCACTGCACGAGAGCGCTATGCTATATTCGCCACTGATCACGCCTTGTGTTAAACTGCAATGCACTCTCGCGCAGTGCAATTGCGATCGTTGTTTTCGTCAGCTTCCATCTGTGGCGCGAACAGATCAGATTGGTACCGAAGCCGCGCCTACGTGGACATATCAGCTTCGCTGGTCACTGCACGAGAGCGCTATGCTCTATTCGCCGCTGATCACGCCTGGTGTTAAACTGCAATGCACTCTCGCGCAGTGCAATTGCGCATCGTTGTTTTCGTCAGCTTCCATCTGTGGCGCGAACAGATCTGATTGGTACCGAAGCCGCGCCTACGTGAACATATCAGCTTCGCTGGTCACTGCACGAGAGCGCTATGCTATATTCGCCACTGATCACGCCTCGTGTTAAACTGCAGTGCACTCTCGCGCAGTGCAATTACGCATCGTTGTTTTCGTCAGCTTCCTTTTGTGACGCGAACAGATCAGATTGGTACCGAAGCCGCGCCTACGCGGACATACCAGCTTCGCTGGTCACTGCACGAGAGCGCTATGCTATATTCGCCACTGATCACGCCTCATGTTAAACTGCAATGCTCCCTCGCGCAGTGCAATTGCGCATCGTTGTTTTCGTCAGCTTCCATCTGTGGCGCGAACAGATCAGATTGGTACCGAAGCCGCGGCTACGTGGACATATCAGCTTCTCTGGTCACTGCACGAGAGCGCTATGCTATATTCGCCACTGATCACGCCTCGTGTTAAACTGCAGTGCACTCTCGCGCAGTGCAATTACGCATCGTTGTTTTCGTCAGCTTCCTTTTGTGACGCGAACAGATCAGATTGGTACCGAAGCCGCGCCTACGCGGACATACCAGCTTCGCTGGTCACTGCACGAGAGCGCTATGCTATATTCGCCACTGATCACGCCTCGTGTTAAACTGCAATGCTCCCTCGCGCAGTGCAATTGCGCATCGTTGTTTTCGTCAGCTTCCATCTGTGGCGCGAACAGATCAGATTGGTACCGAAGCCGCGGCTACGTGGACATATCAGCTTCTCTGGTCACTGCACGAGAGCGCTATGCTATATTCGCCACTGATCACGCCTCGTGTTAAACTGCAATGCACTCTCGCGCAGTGCAATTGCGATCGTTGTTTTCGTCAGCTTCCATCTGTGGCGCGAACAGATCAGATTAATACCGAAGCCGCGCCTACGTGGACATATCAGCTTCGCTGGTCACTGCACGAGAGCGCTATGCTATATTCGCCACTGATCACACCTCGTGTTAAACTGCAATGCTCCCTCGCGCAGTGCAATTGCGCATCGTTGTTTTGGTCAGCTTCCATCTGTGGCGCGAACAGATCAGATTGGTACCGAAGCTGCGGCTACGTGGACATCAGCTTCGCTGGTCACTGGACGAGAGCGCTATGCTATTTTCGCCGCTGATCACGCCTCGTGTTAAACTGCAGTGCACTCTCGCGCAGTGCAATTACGCATCGTTGTTTTCGTCAGGTTCCTTTTGTGGCGCGAACAGATCAGATTGGTACCGAAGCCGCGCCTACGCGGACATACCAGCTTCGCTGGTCACTGCACGAGAGCGCTATGCTATATTCGCCAATGATCACGCCTCGTGTTAAACTGCAATGCACTCTCGCGCAGTGCAATTGCGCATCGTTGTTTTCGTCAGCTTCCATCTGTGGCGCGAACAGATCAGATTGGTACCAAAGCCGCGCCTACGTGGACATATCAGCTTCACTGGTCACTGCACGAGAGCGCTATGGTATATTTGCCACTGATCACGCCTCGTGTTAAACTGCAATGCTCCCTCGTGCAGTGCAATTGGGCATCGTTGTTTTCGTCAGCTTCCATCTGTGGCGCGAACAGATCAGATTGGTAGCGAAGCCGCGGCTACGTGGACATATCAGCTTCGCTGGTCACTGCACGAGAGCGCTATGCTATATTCGCCACTGATCACGCCTCGTGTTAAACTGCAATGCTCCCTCGCGCAGTGCAATTGCGCATCGTTGTTTTCGTCAGCTTCCATCTGTGGCGCGAACAGATCAGATTGGTACCGAAGCCGTGGCTACGTGGACATATCAGCTTCTCTGGTCACTGCACGAGAGCGCTATGCTATATTCGCCACTGATCACGCCTCGTGTTAAACTGCAGTGCACTCTCGCGCAGTGCAATTACGCATCGTTGTTTTCGTCAGCTTCCTTTTGTGGCGCGAACAGATCAGATTGGTACCGAAGCCGCGCCTACGCGGACATACCAGCTTCGCTGGTCACTGCACGAGAGCGCTATGCTATATTCGCCACTGATCACGCCTCGTGTTAAACTGCAATGCTCCCTCGCGCAGTGCAATTGCGCATCGTTGTTTTCGTCAGCTTCCATCTGTGCCGCGAACAGATCAGATTGGTACCGAAGCCGCGGCTACGTGGACATATCAGCTTCTCTGGTCACTGCACGAGAGCGCTATGCTATATTCGCCACTGATCACGCCTCGTGTTAAACTGCAATGCACTGTCGCGCAGTGCAATTGCGATCGTTGTTTTCGTCAGCTTCCATCTGTGGCGCGAACAGATCAGATTAATACCGAAGCCGCGCCTACGTGGACATATCAGCTTCTCTGGTCACTGCACGAGAGCGCTATGCTATATTCGCCACTGATCACGCCTCGTGTTAAACTGCAATGCACTCTCGCGCAGTGCAATTGCGCATCGTTGTTTTCGTCAGCTTTCATCTGTGGCGCGAACAGATCAGATTGGTACCGAAGCCGCGCCTACGTGGACATATCAGCTTCGCTGGTCACTGCACGAGAGCGCTATGCTATATTCGCCACTGATCACGCCTCGTGTTAAACTGCAATGCTCCATCGCGCAGTGCAATTGCGCATCGTTGTTTTCGTCAGCTTCCATCTGTGGCGCGAACAGATCAGTTTGGTACCGAAGCCGCGGCTACGTGGACATATCAGCTTCGCTGGTCACTGCACGAGAGCGCTATGCTATATTCGCCACTGATCACGCCTCGTGTTAAACTGCAATGCTCCCTCGCGCAGTGCAATTGCGCATCGTTGTTTTCGTCAGCTTCCATCTGTGGCGCGAACAGAACAGATTGGTACCGAAGCCGCGGCTATGTGGACATATCAGCTTCGCTGGTCACTGCACGAGAGCGCTATGCTATATTTGCCACTGATCACGCCTCGTGTTAAACTGCAATGCTCGCTCGCGCAGTGCAATTACGCATCGTTGTTTTCGTCAGCTTCCATCTGTGGCGCGAACAGATCAGTTTGGTACCGAAGCCGCGGCTACGTGGACATATCAGCTTCGCTGGTCACTGCACGAGAGCGCTATGCTATATTCGCCACTGATCACGCCTCGTGTTAAACTGCAATGCTCCCTCGCGCAGTGCAATTGCGCATCGTTGTTTTCGTCAGCTTCCATCTGTGGCGCGAACAGATCAGATTGGTACCGAAGCCGCGCCTACGTGGACATATCAGCTTCGCTGGTCACTGCACGAGAGCGCTATGCTATATTCGCCACTGATCACGCCTCGTGTTAAACTGCAATGCACTCTCGCGCAGTGCAATTGCGCATCGTTGTTTTCTTCAGCTTCCATCTGTGGCGCGAACAGATCAGATTGGTACCGAAGCCGCGCCTACGTGGACATATCAGCTTCGCTGGTCACTGCACGAGAGCGCTATTGTATATTCGCCACTGATCACGCCTCGTGTTAAACTGCAATGTACTCTCGCGCAGTGCAATTGCGCATCGTTGTATTCGTCAGCTTCCATCTGTGGCGCGAACAGATCAGATTGGTACCGCAGCCGCGCCTACGTGGACATATCAGCTTCGCTTGTCACTGCACGAGAGCGCTATGCTATATTCGCCACTGATCACGCCTTGTGTTAAACTGCAATGCACTCTCGCGCAGTGCAATTGCGATCGTTGTTTTCGTCAGCTTCCATCTGTGGCGCGAACAGATCAGATTGGTACCGAAGCCGCGCCTACGTGGACATATCAGCTTCGCTGGTCACTGCACGAGAGCGCTATGCTATATTCGCCGCTGATCACGCCTCGTGTTAAACTGCAATGCACTCTCGCGCAGTGCAATTGCGCATCGTTGTTTTCGTCAGCTTCCATCTGTGGCGCGAACAGATCTGATTGGTACCGAAGCCGCGCCTACGTGAACATATCAGCTTCGCTGGTCACTGCACGAGAGCGCTATGCTATATTCGCCACTGATCACGCCTCGTGTTAAACTGCAATGCACTTTCGCGCAGTGCAATTGCGCATCGTTGTTTTCGTCAGCTTCCATCTGTGGCGCGAACAGATCAGATTGGTACCGAAGCCGCGGCTACGTGGACATATCAGCTTCGCTGGTCACTGCACGAGAGCGCTATGCTATATTCGCCACTGATCACGCCTCGTGTTAAACTGCAATGCTCCCTCGCGCAGTGCAATTGCGCATCGTTGTTTTCGTCAGCTTCCATCTGTGGCGCGAACAGATCAGATTGGTACCGAAGCCGCGGCTACGTGGACATATCAGCTTCTCTGGTCACTGCACGAGAGCGCTATGCTATATTCGCCACTGATCACGCCTCGTGTTAAACTGCAATGCTCCCTCGCGCAGTGCAATTGCGCATCGTTGTTTTCGTCAGCTTCCATCTGTGGCGCGAACAGATCAGATTGGTACCGAAGCCGCGGCTACGTGGACATATCAGCTTCTCTGGTCACTGCACGAGAGCGCTATGCTATATTCGCCACTGATCACGCCTCGTGTTAAACTGCAATGCACTCTCGCGCATTGCAATTGCGATCGTTGTTTTCGTCAGCTTCCATCTGTGGCGCGAACAGATCAGATTAATACCGAAGCCGCGCCTACGTGGACATATCAGCTTCGCTGGTCACTGCACGAGAGCGCTATGCTATATTCGCCACTGATCACACCTCGTGTTAAACTGCAATGCTCCCTCGCGCAGTGCAATTGCGCATCGTTGTTTTGGTCAGCTTCCATCTGTGGCGCGAACAGATCAGATTGGTACCGAAGCTGCGGCTACGTGGACATCAGCTTCGCTGGTCACTGGACGAGAGCGCTATGCTATTTTCGCCGCTGATCACGCCTCGTGTTAAACTGCAGTGCACTCTCGCGCAGTGCAATTACGCATCGTTGTTTTCGTCAGCTTCCTTTTGTGGCGCGAACAGATCAGATTGGTACCGAAGCCGCGCCTACGCGGACATACCAGCTTCGCTGGTCACTGCACGAGAGCGCTATGCTATATTCGCCACTGATCACGCCTCGTGTTAAACTGCAATGCACTCTCGCGCAGTGCAATTGCGCATCGTTGTTTTCGTCAGCTTCCATCTGTGGCGCGAACAGATCAGATTGGTACCAAAGCCGCGCCTACGTGGACATATCAGCTTCGCTGGTCACTGCACGAGAGTGCTATGGTATATTTGGCACTGATCACGCCTCGTGTTATACTGCAATGCTCCCTCGTGCAGTGCAATTGGGCATCGTTGTTTTCGTCAGCTTCCATCTGTGGCGCGAACAGATCAGATTGGTAGCGAAGCCGCGGCTACGTGGACATATCAGCTTCGCTGGTCACTGCACGAGAGCGCTATGCTATATTCGCCACTGATCACGCCTCGTGTTAAACTGCAATGCTCCCTCGCGCAGTGCAATTGCGCATCGTTGTTTTCGTCAGCTTCCATCTGTGGCGCGAACAGATCAGATTGGTACCGAAGCCGCGGCTACGTGGACATATCAGCTTCTCTGGTCACTGCACGAGAGCGCTATGCTATATTCGCCACTGATCACGCCTCGTGTTAAACTGCAGTGCACTCTCGCGCAGTGCAATTACGCATCGTTGTTTTCGTCAGCTTCCTTTTGTGGCGCGAACAGATCAGATTGGTACCGAAGCCGCGCCTACGCGGACATACCAGCTTCGCTGGTCACTGCACGAGAGCGCTATGCTATATTCGCCACTGATCACGCCTCGTGTTAAACTGCAATGCTCCCTCGCGCAGTGCAATTGCGCATCGTTGTTTTCGTCAGCTTCCATCTGTGCCGCGAACAGATGAGATTGGTACCGAAGCCGCGGCTACGTGGACATATCAGCTTCTCTGGTCACTGCACGAGAGCGCTATGCTATATTCGCCACTGATCACGCCTCGTGTTAAACTGCAATGCACTCTCGCGCAGTGCAATTGCGATCGTTGTTTTCGTCAGCTTCCATCTGTGGCGCGAACAGATCAGATTAATACCGAAGCCGCGCCTACGTGGACATATCAGCTTCGCTGGTCACTGCACGAGAGCGCTATGCTATATTCGCCACTGATCACACCTCGCGTTAAACTGCAATGCTCCCTCGCGCAGTGCAATTGCGCATCGTTGTTTTGGTCAGCTTCCATCTGTGGCGCGAACAGATCAGATTGGTACCGAAGCTGCGGCTACGTGGACATCAGCTTCGCTGGTCACTGTACGAGAGCGCTATGCTATTTTCGCCGCTGATCACGCCTCGTGTTAAACTGCAGTGCACTCTCGCGCAGTGCAATTACGCATCGTTGTTTTCGTCAGCTTCCTTTTGTGGCGCGAACAGATCAGATTGGTACCGAAGCCGCGCCTACGCGGACATACCAGCTTCGCTGGTCACTGCACGAGAGCGCTATGCTATATTCGCCACTGATCACGCCTCGTGTTAAACTGCAATGCACTCTCGCGCAGTGCAATTGCGCATCGTTGTTTTCGTCAGCTTCCATCTGTGGCGCGAACAGATCAGATTGGTACCAAAGCCGCGCCTACGTGGACATATCAGCTTCGCTGGTCACTGCACGAGAGCGCTATGGTATATTTGCCACTGATCACGCCTCGTGTTAAACTGCAATGCTCCCTCGTGCAGTGCAATTGGGCATCGTTGTTTTCGTCAGCTTCCATCTGTGGCGCGAACAGATCAGATTGGTAGCGAAGCCGCGGCTACGTGGACATATCAGCTTCTCTGGTCACTGCACGAGAGCGCTATGCTATATTCGCCACTGATCACGCCTCGTGTTAAACTGCAATGCACTCTCGCGCAGTGCAATTGCGCATCGTTGTTTTCGTCAGCTTCCATCTGTGGCGCGAACAGATCAGATTGGTACCAAAGCCGCGCCTACGTGGACATATCAGCTTCGCTGGTCACTGCACGAGAGCGCTATGGTATATTTGGCACTGATCACGCCTCGTGTTAAACTGCAATGCTCCCTCGTGCAGTGCAATTGGGCATCGTTGTTTTCGTCAGCTTCCATCTGTGGCGCGAACAGATCAGATTGGTAGCGAAGCCTCGGCTACGTGGACATATCAGCTTCGCTGGTCACTGCACGAGAGCGCTATGCTATATTCGCCACTGATCACGCCTCGTGTTAAACTGCAATGCTCCCTCGCGCAGTGCAATTGCGCATCGTTGTTTTCGTCAGCTTCCATCTGTGCCGCGAACAGATCAGATTGGTACCGAAGCCGCGGCTACGTGGACATATCAGCTTCTCTGGTCACTGCACGAAAGCGCTATGCTATATTCGCCACTGATCACGCCTCGTGTTAAACTGCAATGCACTCTCGCGCAGTGCAATTGCGATCGTTGTTTTCGTCAGCTTCCATCTGTGGCGCGAACAGATCAGATTAATACCGAAGCCGCGCCTACGTGGACATATCAGCTTCGCTGGTCACTGCACGAGAGCGCTATGCTATATTCGCCACTGATCACACCTCGTGTTAAACTGCAATGCTCCCTCGCGCAGTGCAATTGCGCATCGTTGTTTTGGTCAGCTTCCATCTGTGGCGCGAACAGATCAGATTGGTACCGAAGCTGCGGCTACGTGGACATCAGCTTCGCTGGTCACTGTACGAGAGCGCTATGCTATTTTCGCCGCTGATCACGCCTCGTGTTAAACTGCAGTGCACTCTCGCGCAGTGCAATTACGCATCGTTGTTTTCGTCAGCTTCCTTTTGTGGCGCGAACAGATCAGATTGGTACCGAAGCCGCGCCTACGCGGACATACCAGCTTCGCTGGTCACTGCACGAGAGCGCTATGCTATATTCGCCACTGATCACGCCTCGTGTTAAACTGCAATGCACTCTCGCGCAGTGCAATTGCGCATCGTTGTTTTCGTCAGCTTCCATCTGTGGCGCGAACAGATCAGATTGGTACCAAAGCCGCGCCTACGTGGACATATCAGCTTCGCTGGTCACTGCACGAGAGCGCTATGGTATATTTGCCACTGATCACGCCTCGTGTTAAACTGCAATGCTCCCTCGTGCAGTGCAATTGGGCATCGTTGTTTTCGTCAGCTTCCATCTGTGGCGCGAACAGATCAGATTGGTAGCGAAGCCGCGGCTACGTGGACATATCAGCTTCTCTGGTCACTGCACGAGAGCGCTATGCTATATTCGCCACTGATCACGCCTCGTGTTAAACTGCAATACACTCTCGCGCAGTGCAATTACGCATCGTTGTTTTCGTCAGCTTCCATCTGTGGCGCGAATAGATTAGATTGGTACCGGAACCACGGCTGCGCGAACACATCAGCTTCGCTGGTCACTGCACGAGAGCGCTATGCTATATTCGCCACTGATCGCGCCTCGTGTTAAACTGCAATGCTCTCTCGCGCAGTGCAATTGCGCATCGTTGTTTGCGTCAGCTTCCATCTGTGGCGCGAACAGATCAGATTGGTACCAAAGCCGCGCCTACGTGGACATATCAGCTTCGCTGGTCACTGCACGAGAGCGCTATGCTATATTCGCCACTGATCACGCCTCGTGGTAAACTGCAATGCTCTCTCGCGCAGTGCAATAGCTCATCGTTCTTTTCGTCAGCTTCCATCTGTGGCGTGAACAGATCCGATTGGTACCGAAGCCGCGCCTACGCGGACATACCAGCTTCGCTGGTCACTGCACGAGAGCGCTAAGCTATATTCGCCACTGATCTCGCGTCGTGTTAAACTGCAATGCTCTCTCGCGCAGTGCAATTGCGCATTGTTGTTTTCGTCAGCTTCCATCTGTGGCGCGAACAGATCAGATTGGTACCGAAGCCGCGCCTACGCGGACATACCAGCTTCGCTGGTCACTGCACGAGAGCGCTATGCTATATTCGCCACTGATCTCGCCTCGTGTTAAACTGCAATGCTCTCTCGCGCAGTGCAATAGCTCATCGTTGTTTTCGTCAGCTTCCATCTGTGGCGCGAACAGATCAGATTGGCACCGAAGCCGCGCCTACGTGGACATATCAGCTTCGCTGGTCACTGCACGAGAGCGCTATGCTATATTCGCCACTGATCACGCCTCGTGTTAAACTGCAATGCACTCTCGCGCAGTGCAATTGCGCATCGTTGTTTTCGTCTGCTTCCATCTGTGGCGCGAACAGATCAGATTGGTACCGAAGCCACGCCTACGTGGACATATCAGCTTCGCTGGTCACTGCACGAGAGCGCTATGCTATATTCGCCACTGATCACGCCTCGTGTTAAACTGCAATGCTCCCTCGCGCAGTGCAATTGCGCATCGTTGTTTTCGTCAGCTTCCATCTGTGGCGCGAACAGATCAGATTGGTACCGAAGCTGCGGCTACGTGGACATAGCTTCGCTGGTCACTGCACGAGAGCGCTATGCTATATTCGCCGCTGATCACTCCTCGTGTTAAACTGCAGTGCACTCTCGCGCAGTGCAATTACGCATCGTTGTTTTCGTCAGCTTCCATCTGTGGCGCGAACAGATCAGATTGGCACCGGAACCACGGCTGCGCGAACACATCAGCTTCGCTGGTCACTGCACGAGAGCGCTATGCTATATTCGCCACTGATCACGCCTCGTGTTAAACTGCAATGCTCTCTCGCGCAGTGCAATTGCGCATCGTTGTTTTCGTCAGCTTCCATCTGTGGCGCGAACAGATCAGATTGGAACCGAAGCCGCGCCTACGTGGACATATCAGCTTTGCTGGTCACTGCACGAGAGCGCTATGCTATATTCGCCACCGATCACGCCTCGTGTTAAACTGCAATGCTCTCTCGCGCAGTGCAATTGCGCATCTTTGTTTCGTCAGCTTCCATCTGTGGCGCGAACAGATCAGATTGGTACCGAAGCCGCGCCTACGTGGACATACCAGCTTCGCTGGTCACTGCACGAGAGCGCTATGCTATATTCGCCACCGATCACGCCTCGTGTTAAACTGCAATGCTCTCTCGCGCAGTGCAATTGCGCATCGTTGTTTTCGTCAGCTTCCATCTGTGGCGCGAACAGATCAGATTGGTAGCGAAGCCGCGCCTACGTGGACATATCAGCTTCGCTGGTCACTGCACGAGAGCGCTATGCTATATTCGCCACTGATCACGCCTCGTGTTAAACTGCAATGCTCCCTCGCGCAGTGCAATTGCGCATCGTTGTTTTCGTCAGCTTCCATCTGTGGCGCGAACAGATCAGTTTCTTACCGAAGCCGCGCCTACGTAGACATATCAGCTTCGCTGGTCACTGCACGAGAGCGCTATGCTATATTCGCCACTGAACACGCCTCGTGTTAAACTGCAAGGCACTCTCGCGCAGTGCAATTGCGCATCGTTGTTTTCGTCAGCTTCCATCTGTGGCGCGAACAGATCAGATTGGTACTGAAGCCACGCCTACGTGGACATATCAGCTTCGCTGGTCACTGCACGAGAGCGCTATGCTATATTCGCCACCGATCACGCCTCGTGTTAAACTGCAATGCTCTCTCGCGCAGTGCAATTGCGCATCGTTGTTTTCGTCAGCTTCCATCTGTGGCGCGAACAGATCAGATTGGTAGCGAAGCCGCGCCTACGTGGACATATCAGCTTCGCTGGTCACTGCACGAGAGCGCTATGCTATATTCGCCACTGATCACGCCTCGTGTTAAACTGCAATGCTCCCTCGCGCAGTGCAATTGCGCATCGTTGTTTTCGTCAGCTTCCATCTGTGGCGCGAACAGATCAGAATAATACCGAAGCCGCGCCTACGTGGACATATCAGCTTCGCTGGTCACTGCACGAGAGCGCTATGCTATATTCGCCACTGATCACGCCTCGTGTTAAACTGCAATGCTCCCTCGCGCAGTGCAATTGCGCATCGTTGTTTTCGTCAGCTTCCATCTGTGGCGCGAACAGATCAGATTGGTACCGAAGCCGCCGCTACGTGGACATATCTGCTTCGCTGGTCACTGCACGAGAGCGCTATGCTATATTCGCCACTGATCACGCCTCGTGTTAAACTGCAATGCTCCCTCGCGCAGTGCAATTGCGCATCGTTGTTTTCGTCAGCTTCCATCTGTGGCGCGAACAGATCAGATTGGTACCGAAGCCGCGCCTACGTGGACCTATCAGCTTCGCTGGTCACTGCACGAGAGCGCTATGCTATATTCGCCACTGATCACGCCTCGTGTTAAACTGCAACGCACTCTCGCGCAGTGCAATTGCGCATCGTTGTTTTCGTCAGCTTCCATCTGTGGCGCGAACAGATCAGATTGGTACCGAAGCCGCGCCTACGTGGACATACCAGCTTCGCTGGTCACTGCACGAGAGCGCTATGCTATATTCGCCACCGATCACGCCTCGTGTTAAACTGCAATGCTCTCTCGCGCAGTGCAATTGCGCATCGTTGTTTTCGTCAGCTTCCATCTGTGGCGCGAACAGATCAGATTGGTAGCGAAGCCGCGCCTACGTGGACATATCAGCTTCGCTGGTCACTGCACGAGAGCGCTATGCTATATTCGCCACTGAACACGCCTCGTGTTAAACTGCAAGGCACTCTCGCGCAGTGCAATTGCGCATCGTTGTTTTCGTCAGCTTCCATCTGTGGCGCGAACAGATCAGATTGGTACTGAAGCCACGCCTACGTGGACATATCAGCTTCTCTGGTCACTGCACGTGAGCGCTATGCTATATTCGCCACTGATCACGCCTCGTGTTAAACTGCAATGCACTCTCGCGCAGTGCAATTGCGCATCGTTGTTTTCGTCAGCTTCCATCTGTGGCGCGAACAGATCAGATTGGTACTGAAGCCACGCCTACGTGGACATATCAGCTTCTCTGGTCACTGCACGTGAGCGCTATGCTATATTCGCCACTGATCACGCCTCGTGTTAAACTGCAATGCACTCTCGCGCAGTGCAATTGCGCATCGTTGTTTTCGTCAGCTTCCATCTGTGGCGCGAACAGATCAGATTGGTACCGAAGCCACGCCTACGTGGACATATCAGCTTCGCTGGTCACTGCACGAGAGCGCAATGCTATATTCGCCACTGATCACGCCTCGTGTTAAACTGCAATGCACTCTTGCGCAGTGAAATTGCGCATCGTTGTTTTCGTCAGCTTCCATCTGTGGCGCGAACAGATCAGATTGGTACCGAAGCCGCGCCTACGTGGACATATCAGCTTCGCTGGTCACTGCACGAGAGCGCTATGCTATATTCGCCAGTGATCACGCCTCGTGTTAAACTGCAATGCACTCTCGCGCAGTGCAATTGCGCATCGTTGTTTTCGTCAGCTTCCATCTGTGGCGCGAACAGATCAGATTGGTACCGAAGCCGCGCCTACGTGGACATATCAGCTTCGCTGGTCACTGCACGAGAGCGCAATGCATTATTCGCCACTGATCACGCCTCGTGTTAAACTGCAATGCTCCCTCGCGCAGTGCAATTGCGCATCGTTGTTTTCGTCAGCTTCCATCTGTGGCGCGAACAGAACAGATTGGTACCGAAGCCGCGGCTATGTGGACATATCAGCTTCGCTGGTCACTGCACGAGAGCGCTATGCTATATTTGCCACTGATCACGCCTCGTGTTAAACTGCAATGCTCCCTCGCGCAGTGCAATTACGCATCGTTGTTTTCGTCAGCTTCCATCTGTGGCGCGAACAGATCAGTTTGGTACCGAAGCCGCGCCTACGTGGACATATCAGCTTCGCTGGTCACTGCACGAGAGCGCAATGCATTATTCGCCACTGATCACGCCTCGTGTTAAACTGCAATGCTCCCTCGCGCAGTGCAATTGCGCATCGTTGTTTTCGTCAGCTTCCATCTGTGGCGCGAACAGAACAGATTGGTACCGAAGCCGCGGCTATGTGGACATATCAGCTTCGCTGGTCACTGCACGAGAGCGCTATGCTATATTTGCCACTGATCACGCCTCGTGTTAAACTGCAATGCTCCCTCGCGCAGTGCAATTACGCATCGTTGTTTTCGTCAGCTTCCATCTGTGGCGCGAACAGATCAGTTTGGTACCGAAGCCGCGGCTACGTGGACATATCAGCTTCGCTGGTCACTGCACGAGAGCGCTATGCTATATTCGCCACTGATCACGCCTCGTGTTAAACTGCAATGCTCCCTCGCGCAGTGCAATTGCGCATCGTTGTTTTCGTCAGCTTCCATCTGTGGCGCGAACAGATCAGTTTGGTACCGAAGCCGCGGCTACGTGGACATATCAGCTTCGCTGGTCACTGCACGAGAGCGCTATGCTATATTCGCCACTGATCACGCCTCGTGTTAAACTGCAATGCTCCCTCGCGCAGTGCAATTGCGCATCGTTGTTTTCGTCAGCTTCCATATGTGGCGCGAACAGATCAGATTGGTACCGAAGCCGCGCCTACATGGACATATCAGCTTCGCTGGTCACTGCACGAGAGCGCTATGCTATATTCGCCACTGATCACGCCTCGTGTTAAACTGCAATGCACTCTCGCGCAGTGCAATTGCGCATCGTTGTTTTCTTCAGCTTCCATCTGTGGCGCGAACAGATCAGATTGATACCGAAGCCGCGCCTACGTGGACATATCAGCTTCGCTGGTCACTGCACGAGAGCGCTATTGTATATTCGCCACTGATCACGCCTCGTGTTAAACTGCAATGTACTCTCGCGCAGTGCAATTGCGCATCGTTGTATTCGTCAGCTTCCATCTGTGGCGCGAACAGATCAGATTGGTACCGCAGCCGCGCCTACGTGGACATATCAGCTTCGCTTGTCACTGCACGAGAGCGCTATGCTATATTCGCCACTGATCGCGTCTCGTGTTAAACTGCAATGCTCCCTCGCGCAGTGCAATTGCGCATCGTTGTTTTCGTCAGCTTCCATCTGTGGCGCGAACAGATCAGATTGGTACCGAAGCCACGGCTACGTGGACATATCAGCTTCGCTGGTCACTGCACGAGAGCGCTATGTTATATTTGCCACTGATCACGCCTCGTGTTAAACTGCAATGCTCCCTCGCGCAGTGCAATTGCGCATCGTTGTTTGCGTCAGCTTCCATCTGTGGCGCGAACAGATCAGATTGGTACCGAAGCCGCGCCTACGTGGACATATCAGCTTCGCTGGTCACTGCACGAGAGCGCTATGCTATATTCGCCACTGATCACGCCTCGTGTTAAACTGCAATGCTCTCTCGCGCAGTGCAATAGCTCATCGTTGTTTTCGTCAGCTTCCATCTGTGGCGCGAACAGATCCGATTGGTACCGAAGCCGCGCCTACGCGGACATACCAGCTTCGCTGGTCACTGCACGAGAGCGCTATGCTATATTCGCCACCGATCTCGCGTCGTGTTAAACTGCAATGCTCTCTCGCGCAGTGCAATTGCGCATTGTTGTTTTCGTCAGCTTCCATCTGTGGCGCGAACAGATCAGATTGGCACCGGAACCACGGCTGCGCGAACACATCAGCTTCGCTGGTCACCGCACGAGAGCGCTATGCTATATTCGCCACTGATCACGCCTCGTGTTAAACTGCAATGCTCTCTCGCGCAGTGCAATTGCGCATCGTTGTTTTCGTCAGCTTCCATCTGTGGCGCGAACAGATCAGATTGGTACCGAAGCCGCGCCTACGTGGACATATCAGCTTCGCTGGTCACTGCACGAGAGCGCTATGCTATATTCGCCACCGATCACGCCTCGTGTTAAACTGCAATGGTCTCTCGCGCAGTGCAATTGCGCATCGTTGTTTTCGTCAGCTTCCATCTGTGGCGCGAGCAGATCAGATTGGTACCGAAGCCGCGCCTACGTGGACATACCAGCTTCGCTGGTCACTGCACGAGAGCGCTATGCTATATTCGCCACCGATCACGCCTCGTGTTAAACTGCAATGCTCTCTCGCGCAGTGCAATTGCGCATCGTTGTTTTCGTCAGCTTCCATCTGTGGCGCGAACAGATCAGATTGGTACCGAAGCCGCGCCTACGTAGACAAATCAGCTTCGCTGGTCACTGCACGAGAGCGCTATGCTATATTCGCCACTGAACACGCCTCGTGTTAAACTGCAATGCACTCTCGCGCAGTGCAATTGCGCATCGTTGTTTTCGTCAGCTTCCATCTGTGGCGCGAACAGATCAGATTGGTACTGAAGCCACGCCTACGTGGACATATCAGCTTCGCTGGTCACTGCACGAGAGCGCTATGCTATATTCGCCACTGATCATGCCTCGTGTTAAACTGCAATGCTCCCTCGCGCAGTGCAATTGCGCATCGTTGTTTTTGTCAGCTTCCATCTGTGGCGCGAACAGATCAGATTGGTACCGAAGCCGCGCCTACGTGGACCTATCAGCTTCGCTGGTCACTGCACGAGAGCGCTATGCTATATTCGCCACTGATCACGCCTCGTGTTAAACTGCAACGCACTCTCGCGCAGTGCAATTTCGCATCGTTGTTTTCGTCAGCTTACACCTGTGGCACGAACAGATCAGATTGTTACCGAAGCCGCGCCTACGTGGACATATCAGCTTCGCTGGTCACTGCACGAGAGCGCTATGCTATATTCGCCACCGATCACGCCTCGTGTTAAACTGCAATGCTCTCTCGCGCAGTGCAATTGCGCATCGTTGTTTTCGTCAGCTTCCATCTGTGGCGCGAACAGATCAGATTGGTACCGAAGCCGCGCCTACGTGGACATACCAGCTTCGCTGGTCACTGCACGAGAGCGCTATGCTATATTCGCCACTGATCACGCCTCGTGTTAAACTGCAAGGCTCCCTCGCGCAGTGCAATTGCGCATCGTTGTTTTCGTCAGCTTCCATCTGTGGCGCGAACAGATCAGATTGGTACCGAAGCCGCGCCTACGTGGACATATCAGCTTCTCTGGTCACTGCACGTGAGCGCTATGCTATATTCGCCACTGATCACGCCTCGTGTTAAACTGCAATGCACTCTCGCGCAGTGCAATTGCGCATAGTTGATTTCGTCAGCTTCCATCTGTGGCGCGAACAGATCAGATTGGTACCGAAGCCGCGCCTACGTGGACATATCAGCTTCGCTGGTCACTGCACGAGAGCGCTATGCTATATTCGCCACTGATCACGCCTCGTGTTAAACTGCAATGCACTCTTGCGCAGTGAAATTGCGCATCGTTGTTTTCGTCAGCTTCCATCTGTGGCGCGAACAGATCAGATTGGTACCGAAGCCGCGCCTACGTGGACATATCAGCTTCGCTGGTCACTGCACGAGAGCGCTATGCTATATTCGCCAGTGATCACGCCTCGTGTTAAACTGCAATGCACTCTCGCGCAGTGCAATTGCGCATCGTTGTTTTCGTCAGCTTCCATCTGTGGCGCGAACAGATCAGATTGGTACCGAAGCCGCGCCTACGTGGACATATCAGCTTCGCTGGTCACTGCACGAGAGCGCTATGCTATATTCGCCACTGATCACGCCTCGTGTTAAACTGCAATGCACTCTCGCGCAGTGCAATTGCGCATCGTTGTTTTCGCCAGCTTTCATCTGTGGCGCGAACAGATCAGATTGGTACCGAAGCCGCGCCTACGTGGACATATCAGCTTCGCTGGTCACTGCACGAGAGCGCTATGCTATATTCGCCACTGATCACGCCTCGTGTTAAACTGCAATGCTCCCTCGCGCAGGGCAATTGCGCATCGTTGTTTTCGTCAGCTTCCATCTGTGGCGCGAACAGATCAGTTTGGTACCGAAGCCGCGGCTACGTGGACATATCAGCTTCGCTGGTCACTGCACGAGAGCGCTATGCTATATTCGCCACTGATCACGCCTCGTGTTAAACTGCAATGCTCCCTCGCGCAGTGCAATTGCGCATCGTTGTTTTCGTCAGCTTCCATCTGTGGCGCGAACAGAACAGATTGGTACCGAAGCCGCGGCTATGTGGACATATCAGCTTCGCTGGTCACTGCACGAGAGCGCTATGCTATATTTGCCACTGATCACGCCTCGTGTTAAACTGCAATGCTCCCTCGCGCAGTGCAATTACGCATCGTTGTTTTCGTCAGCTTCCATCTGTGGCGCGAACAGATCAGTTTGGTACCGAAGCCGCGGCTACGTGGACATATCAGCTTCGCTGGTCACTGCACGAGAGCGCTATGCTATATTCGCCACTGATCACGCCTCGTGTTAAACTGCAATGCTCCCTCGCGCAGTGCAATTGCGCATCGTTGTTTTCGTCAGCTTCCATCTGTGGCGCGAACAGATCAGATTGGTACCGAAGCCGCGGCTACGTGGACATATCAGCTTCTCTGGTCACTGCACGAGAGCGCTATGCTATATTCGCCACTGATCACGCCTCGTGTTAAACTGCAATGCACTCTCGCGCAGTGCAATTTCGCATCGTTGTTTTCGTCAGCTTCCACCTGTGGCGCGAACAGATCAGATTGTTACCGAAGCCGCGCCTACGTGGACATATCAGCTTCGCTGGTCACTGCACGAGAGCGCTATGCTATATTCGCCACCGATCACGCCTCGTGTTAAACTGCAATGCTCTCTCGCGCAGTGCAATTGCGCATCGTTGTTTTCGTCAGCTTCCATCTGTGGCGCGAACAGATCAGATTGGTACTGAAGCCGCGCCTACGTGGACATACCAGCTTCGCTGGTCACTGCACGAGAGCTCTATGCTATATTCGCCACTGATCACGCCTCGTGTTAAACTGCAAGGCTCCCTCGCGCAGTGCAATTGCGCATCGTTGTTTTCGTCAGCTTCCATCCGTGGCGCGAACAGATCAGATTGGTACCGAAGCCGCGGCTACGTGGACATATCTGCTTCGCTGGTCACTGCACGAGAGCGCTATGCTATATTCGCCACTGATCACGCCTCGTGTTAAACTGCAATGCTCCCTCGCGCAGTGCAATTGCGCATCGTTGTTTTCGTCAGCTTCCATCTGTGGCGCGAACAGATCAGATTGGTACCGAAGCCGCGGCTACGTGGACATATCAGCTTCTCTGGTCACTGCACGAGAGCGCTATGCTATATTCGCCACTGATCACGCCTCGTGTTGAACTGCAATGCACTCTTGCGCAGTGAAATTGCGCATCGTTGTTTTCGTCAGCTTCCATCTGTGGCGCGAACAGATCAGATTGGTACCGAAGCCGCGCCTACGTGGACATATCAGCTTCGCTGGTCACTGCACGAGAGCGCTATGCTATATTCGCCAGTGATCACGCCTCGTGTTAAACTGCAATGCACTCTCGCGCAGTGCTATTGCGCATCGTTGTTTTCGTCAGCTTCCATCTGTGGAGCGAACAGATTAGATTGGTACCGAAGCCGCGCCTACGTGGACATATCAGCTTCGCTGGTCACTGCACGAGAGCGCTATGCTATATTCGCCACTGATCACGCCTCGTGTTAAACTGCAATGCTCCCTCGCGCAGTGCAATTGCGCATCGTTGTTTTCGTCAGCTTCCATCTGTGGCGCGAACAGAACAGATTGGTACCGAAGCCGCGGCTATGTGGACATATCAGCTTCGCTGGTCACTGCACGAGAGCGCTATGCTATATTTGCCACTGATCACGCCTCGTGTTAAACTGCAATGCTCCCTCGCGCAGTGCAATTACGCATCGTTGTTTTCGTCAGCTTCCATCTGTGGCGCGAACAGATCAGTTTGGTACCGAAGCCGCGGCTACGTGGACATATCAGCTTCGCTGGTCACTGCACGAGAGCGCTATGCTATATTCGCCACTGATCAGGCCTCGTGTTAAACTGCAATGCTCCCTCGCGCAGTGCAATTGCGCATCGTTGTTTTCGTCAGCTTCCATCTGTGGCGCGAACAGATCAGATTGGTACCGAAGCCGCGCCTACGTGGACATATCAGCTTCGCTGGTCACTGCACGAGAGCGCTATGCTATATTCGCCACTGATCACGCCTCGTGTTAAACTGCAATGCACTCTCGCGCAGTGCAATTGCGCATCGTTGTTTTCTTCAGCTTCCATCTGTGGCGCGAACAGATCAGATTGGTACCGAAGCCGCGCCTACGTGGACATATCAGCTTCGCTGGTCACTGCACGAGAGCGCTATTGTATATTCGCCACTGATCACGCCTCGTGTTAAACTGCAATGTACTCTCGCGAGTGCAATTGCGCATCGTTGTATTCGTCAGCTTCCATCTGTGGCGCGAACAGATCAGATTGGTACCGCAGCCGCGCCTACGTGGACATATCAGCTTCGCTTGTCACTGCACGAGAGCGCTATGCTATATTCGCCACTGATCGCGCCTCGTGTTAAACTGCAATGCTCCCTCGCGCAGTGCAATTGCGCATCGTTGTTTTCGTCAGCTTCCATCTGTGGCGCGAACAGATCAGATTGGTACCGAAGCCACGGCTACGTGGACATATCAGCTTCGCTGGTCACTGCACGAGAGCGCTATGTTATATTTGCCACTGATCACGCCTCGTGTTAAACTGCAATGCTCCCTCGCGCAGTGCAATTGCGCATCGTTGTTTGCGTCAGCTTCCATCTGTGGCGCGAACAGATCAGATTGGTACCGAAGCCGCGCCTACGTGGACATATCAGCTTCGCTGGTCACTGCACGAGAGCGCTATGCTATATTCGCCACTGATCACGCCTCGTGTTAAACTGCAATGCTCTCTCGCGCAGTGCAGTAGCTCATCGTTGTTTTCGTCAGCTTCCATCTGTGGCGCGAACAGATCCGATTGGTACCGAAGCCGCGCCTACGCGGACATACCAGCTTCGCTGGTAACTGCACGAGAGCGCTATGCTATATTCGCCACTGATCTCGCGTCGTGTTAAACTGCAATGCTCTCTCGCGCAGTACAATTGCGCATTGTTGTTTTCGTCAGCTTCCATCTGTGGCGCGAACAGATCAGATTGGTACCGAAGCCGCGCCTACGCGGACATACCAGCTTCGCTGGTCACTGCACGAGAGCGCTATGCTATATTCGCCACTGATCTCGCCTCGTGTTAAACTGCAATGCTCTCTCGCGCAGTGCAATAGCTCATCGTTGTTTTCGTCAGCTTCCATCTGTGGCGCGAACAGATCAGATTGGTACCGAAGCCGCGCCTACGTGGACATATCAGCTTCGCTGGTCACTGCACGAGAGCGCTATGCTATATTCGCCACCGATCACGCCTCGTGTTAAACTGCAATGCTCTCTCGCGCAGTGCAATTGCGCATCGTTGTTTCCGTCAGCTTCCATCTGTGGCGCGAACAGATCAGATTGGTACCGAAGCCGCGCCTACGTGGACATACCAGCTTCGCTGGTCACTGCACGAGAGCGCTATGCTATATTCGCCACCGATCACGCCTCGTGTTAAACTGCAATGCTCTCTCGCGCAGTGCAATTGCGCATCGTTGTTTTCGTCAGCTTCCATCTGTGGCGCGAACAGATCAGATTGGTACTGAAGCCGCGCCTACGTGGACATACCAGCTTCGCTGGTCACTGCACGAGAGCTCTATGCTATATTCGCCACTGATCACGCCTCGTGTTAAACTGCAAGGCTCCCTCGCGCAGTGCAATTGCGCATCGTTGTTTTCGTCAGCTTCCATCCGTGGCGCGAACAGATCAGATTGGTACCGAAGCCGCGGCTACGTGGACATATCTGCTTCGCTGGTCACTGCACGAGAGCGCTATGCTATATTCGCCACTGATCACGCCTCGTGTTAAACTGCAATGCTCCCTCGCGCAGTGCAATTGCGCATCGTTGTTTTCGTCAGCTTCCATCTGTGGCGCGAACAGATCAGATTGGTACCGAAGCCGCGGCTACGTGGACATATCAGCTTCTCTGGTCACTGCACGTGAGCTCTATGCTATATTCGCCACTGATCACGCCTCGTGTTAAACTGCAATGCACTCTCGCGCAGTGCAATTGCGCATCGTTGTTTTCGTCAGCTTCCATCTGCGGCGCGAACAGATCAGATTGGTACCGAAGCCGCGCCTACGTGGACATATCAGCTTCGCTGGTCACTGCACGAGAGCGCTATGCTATATTCGCCACTGATCACGCCTCGTGTTAAACTGCAATGCACTCTTGCGCAGTGAAATTGCGCATCGTTGTTTTCGTCAGCTTCCATCTGTGGCGCGAACAGATCAGATTGGTACCGAAGCCGCGCCTACGTGGACATATCAGCTTCGCTGGTCACTGCACGAGAGCGCTATGCTATATTCGCCAGTGATCACGCCTCGTGTTAAACTGCAATGCTCTCTCGCGCAGTGCAATAGCTCATCGTTGTTTTCGTCAGCTTCCATCTGTGGCGCGAACAGATCAGATTGGTACCGAAGCCGCGCCTACGTGGACATATCAGCTTCGCTGGTCACTGCACGAGAGCGCTATGCTATATTCGCCACCGATCACGCCTCGTGTTAAACTGCAATGCTCTCTCGCGCAGTGCAATTGCGCATCGTTGTTTTCGTCAGCTTCCATCTGTGGCGCGAACAGATCAGATTGGTACCGAAGCCGCGCCTACGTGGACATACCAGCTTCGCTGGTCACTGCACGAGAGCGCTATGCTATATTCGCCACCGATCACGCCTCGTGTTAAACTGCAATGCTCTCTCGCGCAGTGCAATTGCGCATCGTTGTTTTCGTCAGCTTCCATCTGTGGCGCGAACAGATCAGATTGGTACCGAAGCCGCGGCTACGTGGACATATCAGCTTCTCTGGTCACTGCACGTGAGCGCTATGCTATATTCGCCACTGATCACGCCTCGTGTTAAACTGCAATGCACTCTCGCGCAGTGCAATTGCGCATCGTTGTTTTCGTCAGCTTCCATCTGCGGCGCGAACAGATCAGATTGGTACCGAAGCCGCGCCTACGTGGACATATCAGCTTCGCTGGTCACTGCACGAGAGCGCTATGCTATATTCGCCACTGATCACGCCTCGTGTTAAACTGCAATGCACTCTTGCGCAGTGAAATTGCGCATCGTTGTTTTCGTCAGCTTCCATCTGTGGCGCGAACAGATCAGATTGGTACCGAAGCCGCGCCTACGTGGACATATCAGCTTCGCTGGTCACTGCACGAGAGCGCTATGCTATATTCGCCAGTGATCACGCCTCGTGTTAAACTGCAATGCTCTCTCGCGCAGTGCAATAGCTCATCGTTGTTTTCGTCAGCTTCCATCTGTGGCGCGAACAGATCAGATTGGTACCGAAGCCGCGCCTACGTGGACATATCAGCTTCGCTGGTCACTGCACGAGAGCGCTATGCTATATTCGCCACCGATCACGCCTCGTGTTAAACTGCAATGCTCTCTCGCGCAGTGCAATTGCGCATCGTTGTTTTCGTCAGCTTCCATCTGTGGCGCGAACAGATCAGATTGGTACCGAAGCCGCGCCTACGTGGACATACCAGCTTCGCTGGTCACTGCACGAGAGCGCTATGCTATATTCGCCACCGATCACGCCTCGTGTTAAACTGCAATGCTCTCTCGCGCAGTGCAATTGCGCATCGTTGTTTTCGTCAGCTTCCATCTGTGGCGCGAACAGATCAGATTGGTACCGAAGCCGCGCCTACGTGGACATATCAGCTTCGCTGGTCACTGCACGAGAGCGCTATGCTATATTCGCCACTGATCACGCCTCGTGTTAAACTGCAATGCACTCTTGCGCAGTGAAATTGCGCATCGTTGTTTTCGTCAGCTTCCATCTGTGGCGCGAACAGATCAGATTGGTACCGAAGCCGCGCCTACGTGGACATATCAGCTTCGCTGGTCACTGCACGAGAGCGCTATGCTATATTCGCCAGTGATCACGCCTCGTGTTAAACTGCAATGCACTCTCGCGCAGTGCAATTGCGCATCGTTGTTTTCGTCAGCTTCCATCTGTGGCGCGAACAGATCAGATTGGTACCGAAGCCGCGCCTACGTGGACATATCAGCTTCGCTGGTCACTGCACGAGAGCGCTATGCCATATTCGCCACTGATCACGCCTCGTGTTAAACTGCAATGCACTCTTGCGCAGTGAAATTGCGCATCGTTGTTTTCGTCAGCTTCCATCTATGGCGCGAACAGATCAGATTGGTACCGAAGCCGCGCCTACGTGGATATATCAGCTTCGCTGGTCACTGCACGAGAGCGCTATGCTATATTCGCCACTGATCACGCCTCGTGTTAAACTGCAATGCACTCTCGCGCAGTGCAATTGCGCATCGTTGTTTTCGCCAGCTTTCATCTGTGGCGCGAACAGATCAGATTGGTACCGAAGCCGCGCCTACGTGGACATATCAGCTTCGCTGGTCACTGCACGAGAGCGCTATGCTATATTCGCCACTGATCACGCCTCGTGTTAAACTGCAATGCTCCCTCGCGCAGTGCAATTGCGCATCGTTGTTTTCGTCAGCTTCCATCTGTGGCGCGAACAGATCAGTTTGGTACCGAAGCCGCGGCTACGTGGACATATCAGCTTCGCTGGTCACTGCACGAGAGTGCTATGCTATATTCGCCACTGATCACGCCTCGTGTTAAACTGCAATGCTCCCTCGCGCAGTGCAATTGCGCATCGTTGTTTTCGTCAGCTTCCATCTGTGGCGCGAACAGAACAGATTGGTACCGAAGCCGCGGCTATGTGGACATATCAGCTTCGCTGGTCACTGCACGAGAGCGCTATGCTATATTTGCCACTGATCACGCCTCGTGTTAAACTGCAATGCTCCCTCGCGCAGTGCAATTACGCATCGTTGTTTTCGTCAGCTTCCATCTGTGGCGCGAACAGATCAGTTTGGTACCGAAGCCGCGGCTACGTGGACATATCAGCTTCGCTGGTCACTGCACGAGAGCGCTATGCTATATTCGCCACTGATCACGCCTCGTGTTAAACTGCAATGCTCCCTCGCGCAGTGCAATTGCGCATCGTTGTTTCCGTCAGCTTCTATCTGTGGCGCGAACAGATCAGATTGGTACCGAAGCCGCGGCTACGTGGACATATCAGCTTCGCTGGTCACTGCACGAGAGCGCTATGCTATATTCGCCACTGATCACGCCTCGTGTTAAACTGCAATGCTCCCTCGCGCAGTGCAATTGCGCATCGTTGTTTTCGTCAGCTTCCATCTGTGGCGCGAACAGATCAGATTGGTACCGAAGCCGCGCCTACGTGGACATATCAGCTTCGCTGGTCACTGCACGAGAGCGCTATGCTATATTCGCCACTGATCACGCCTCGTGTTAAACTGCAATGCACTCTCGCGCAGTGAAATTGCGCATCGTTGTTTTCTTCACCTTCCATCTGTGGCGCGAACAGATCAGATTGGTACCGAAGCCGCGCCTACGTGGACATATCAGCTTCGCTGGTCACTGCACGAGAGCGCTATTGTATATTCGCCACTGATCACGCCTCGTGTTAAACTGCAATGTACTCTCGCGCAGTGCAATTGCGCATCGTTGTATTCGTCAGCTTCCATCTGTGGCGCGAACAGATCAGATTGGTACCGCAGCCGCGCCTACGTGGACATATCAGCTTCGCTTGTCACTGCACGAGAGCGCTATGCTATATTCGCCACTGATCACGCCTCGTGTTAAACTGCAATGCTCCCTCGCGCAGTGCAATTGCTCATCGTTGTTTTCGTCAGCTTCCATCTGTGGCGCGAACAGATCAGATTGGTACCGAAGCCGCGGCTACGTGGACATATCAGCTTCGCTTGTCACTGCACGAGAGCGCTATGCTATATTCGCCACTGATCACGCCTCGTGTTAAACTGCAATGCTCCCTCGCGCAGTGCAATTGCGCATCGTTGTTTTCGTCAGCTTCCATCTGTGGCGCGAACAGATCAGATTGGTACCGAAGCCACGGCTACGTGGACATATCAGCTTCGCTGGTCACTGCACGAGAGCGCTATGTTATATTTGCCACTGATCACGCCTCGTGTTAAACTGCAATGCTCCCTCGCGCAGTGCAATTGCGCATCGTTGTTTTCGTCAGCTTCCATCTGTGGCGCGAACAGATCAGATTGGTACCGAAGCCGCGGCTACGTGGACATATCAGCTTCTCTGGTCACTGCACGAGAGCGCTATGCTATATTCGCCACTGATCACGCCTTGTGTTAAACTGCAATGCACTCTCGCGCAGTGCAATTGCGATCGTTGTTTTCGTCAGCTTCCATCTGTGGCGCGAACAGATCAGATTAATACCGAAGCCGCGCCTACGTGGACATCAGCTTCGCTGGTCACTGGACGAGAGCGCTATGCTATTTTCGCCGCTGATCACGCCTCGTGTTAAACTGCAGTCCACTCTCGCGCAGTGCAATTACGCATCGTTGTTTTCGTCAGCTTCCTTTTGTGGCGCGAACAGATCAGATTGGTACCGAAGCCGCGCCTACGCGGACATACCAGCTTCGCTGGTCACTGCACGAGAGCGCTATGCTATATTCGCCACTGATCACGCCTCGTGTTAAACTGCAATGCTCCGTCGCGCAGTGCAATTGCGCATCGTTGTTTTCGTCAGCTTCCATCTGTGGCGCGAACAGATCAGATTGGTACCGAAGCCACGGCTACGTGGACATATCAGCTTCGCTGGTCACTGCACGAGAGCGCTATGCTATATTGGCCACTGATCACGCCTCGTGTTAAACTGCAATGCTCCCTCGCGCAGTGCAATTGCGCATCGTTGTTTTCGTCAGCTTCCATCTGTGGCGCGAACAGATCAGATTAATACCGAAGCCGCGCCTACGTGGACATATCAGCTTCGCTGGTCACTGCACAAGAGCGCTATGCTATATTCGCCACTGATCACGCCTAGTGTTAAACTGCAATGCTCCCTCGCGCTGTGCAATTGCGCATCGTTGTTTTCGTCAGCTTCCATCTGTGGCGCGAACAGATCAGATTAATACCGAAGCCGCGCCTACGTGGACATATCAGCTTCGCTGGTCACTGCACGAGAGCGCTATTGTATATTCGCCACTGATCACGCCTCGTGTTAAACTGCAATGTACTCTCGCGCAGTGCAATTGCGCATCGTTGTTTTCGTCAGCTTCCATCTGTGGCTCGAACAGATCAGATTGGTACCGACGCCACGGCTACGTGGACATATCAGCTTCGCTGGTCACTGCACGAGAGCGCTATGTTATATTTGCCACTGATCACGCCTCGTGTTAAACTGCAATGCTCCCTCGCGCAGTGCAATTGCGCATCGTTGTTTTCGTCAGCTTCCATCTGTGGCGCGAACAGATCAGATTGGTACCGAAGCCGCGGCTACGTGGACATATCAGCTTCTCTGGTCACTGCACGAGAGCGCTATGCTATATTCGCCACTGATCACGCCTTGTGTTAAACTGCAATGCACTCTCGCGCAGTGCAATTGCGATCGTTGTTTTCGTCAGCTTCCATCTGTGGCGCGAACAGATCAGATTAATACCGAAGCCGCGCCTACGTGGACATCAGCTTCGCTGGTCACTGGACGAGAGCGCTATGCTATATTTGCCACTGATCACGCCTCGTGTTAAACTGAAATGCTCCCTCGCGCAGTGCAATTACGCCTCGTTGTTTTCGTCAGCTTCCATCTGTGGCGCGAACAGATCAGTTTGGTACCGAAGCCGCGGCTACGTGGACATATCAGCTTCGCTGGCCACTGCACGAGAGCGCTATGCTATATTCGCCACTGATCACGCCTCGTGTTAAACTGCAATGCTCCCTCGCGCAGTGCAATTGCGGATCGTTGTTTTCGTCAGCTTCCATCTGAGGCGCGAACAGATCAGATTGGTACCGAAGCCGGGCCTACGTGGACATATCAGGTTCGCTGGTCACTGCACGAGAGCGCTATGCTATATTCGCCACTGATCACGCCTCGTGTTAAACTGCAATGCACTCTCGCGCAGTGCAATTGCGCATCGTTGTTTTCTTCAGCTTCCATCTGTGGCGCGAACAGATCAGATTGGTACCGAAGCCGCGCCTACGTGGACATATCAGCTTCGCTGGTCACTGCACGAGAGCGCTATTGTATATTCACCACTGATCACGCCTCGTGTTAAACTGCAATGCTCCCTCGCGCAGTGCAATTGCGCATCGTTGTTTTCGTCAGCTTCCATCTGTGGCGCGAACAGATCAGATTGGTACCGAAGCCGCGGCTTCGTGGACATATCAGCTTCGCTGGTCACTGCACGAGAGCGCTATGCTATATTCGCCACTGATCACGCCTCGTGTTAAACTGCAATGCTCCCTCGCGCAGTGCAATTGCGCATCGTTGTTTTCGTCAGCTTCCATCTGTGGCGCGAACAGATCAGATTGGTACCGAAGCCACGGCTACGTGGACATATCAGCTTCGCTGGTCACTGCACGAGAGCGCTATGTTATATTTGCCACTGATCACGCCTCGTGTTAAACTGCAATGCTCCCTCGCGCAGTGCAATTGCGCATCGTTGTTTTCGTCAGCTTCCATCTGTGGCGCGAACAGATCAGATTGGTACCGAAGCCGCGGCTTCGTGGACATATCAGCTTCGCTGGTCACTGCACGAGAGCGCTATGCTATATTCGCCACTGATCACGCCTCGTGTTAAACTGCAATGCTCCCTCGCGCAGTGCAATTGCGCATCGTTGTTTTCGTCAGCTTCCATCTGTGGCGCGAACAGATCAGATTGTACCGAAGCCGCGGCTACGTGGACATATAAGCTTCTCTGGTCACTGCACGAGAGCGCTATGCTATATTCACCACTGATCACGCCTTGTGTTAAACTGCAATGCACTCTCGCGCAGTGCAATTGCGATCGTTGTTTTCGTCAGTTCCATCTGTGGCGCGAACAGATCAGATTAATACCGAAGCCGCGCCTACGTGGACATCAGCTTCGCTGGTCACTGGACGAGAGCGCTATGCTATTTTCGCCGCTGATCACGCCTCGTGTTAAACTGCAGTCCACTCTCGCGCAGTGCAATTACGCATCGTTGTTTTCGTCAGCTTCCTTTTGTGGCGCGAACAGATCAGATTGGTACCGAAGCCGCGCCTACGCGGACATACCAGCTTCGCTGGTCACTGCACGAGAGCGCAATGCTATATTCGCCACTGATCACGCCTCGTGTTAAACTGCAATGCTCCCTCGCGCAGTGCAATTGCGCATCGTTGTTTTCGTCAGCTTCCATCTGTGGCGCGAACAGATCAGATTGGTACCGAAGCCACGGCTACGTGGACATATCAGCTTCGCTGGTCACTGCACGAGAGGGCTATGCTATATTGGCCACTGATCACGCCTCGTGTTAAACTGCAATGCTCCCTCGCGCAGTGCAATTGCGCATCGTTGTTTTCGTCAGCTTCCATCTGTGGCGCGAACAGATCAGATTAATACCGAAGCCGCGCCTACGTGGACATATCAGCTTCGCTGGTCACTGCACAAGAGCGCTATGCTATATTCGCCACTGATCACGCCTAGTGTTAAACTGCAATGCTCCCTCGCGCAGTGCAATTGCGCATCGTTGTTTTCGTCAGCTTCCATCTGTGGCGCGAACAGATCAGATTGGTACCGAAGCCGCGCCTACGTGGACATATCAGCTTCGCTGGTCACTGCACGAGAGCGCTATGCTATATTCGCCACTGATCACGCCTCGTGTTAAACTGCAATGCACTCTCGCGCAGTGCAATTGCGCATCGTTGTTTTCGTCAGCTTCCATCTGTGGCGCGAACAGATCTGATTGGTACCGAAGCCGCGCCTACGTGAACATATCAGCTTCGCTGGTCACTGCACGAGAGCGCTATGCTATATTCGCCACTGATCACGCCTCGTATTAAACTGCAATGTACTCTCGCGCAGTGCAATTGCGCATCGTTGTATTCGTCAGCTTCCATCTGTGGCGCGGACAGATCAGATTGGTACCGAAGCCGCGCCTACGTGGACATATCAGCTTCGCTTGTCACTGCACGAGAGCGCTATGCTATATTCGCCACTGATCACGCCTCGTGTTAAACTGCAATGCTCCCTCGCGCAGTGCAATTGCGCATCGTTGTTTTCGTCAGCTTCCATCTGTGGCGCGAACAGATCAGATTGGTACCGAAGCCACGGCTACGTGGACATATCAGCTTCGCTGGTCACTGCACGAGAGCGCTATGCTATATTGGCCACTGATCACGCGTCGTGTTAAACTGCAATGCTCCCTCGCGCAGTGCAATTGCGCATCGTTGTTTTCGTCAGCTTCCATCTGTGGCGCGAACAGATCAGATTAATACCGAAGCCGCGCCTACGTGGACATATCAGCTTCGCTGGTCACTGCACAAGAGCGCTATGCTATATTCGCCACTGATCACGCCTAGTGTTAAACTGCAATGCTCCCTCGCGCAGTGCAATTGCGCATCGTTGTTTTCGTCAGCTTCCATCTGTGGCGCGAACAGATCAGATTGGTACCGAAGCCGCGCCTACGTGGACACATCAGCTTCGCTGGTCACTGCACGAGAGCGCTATGCTATATTCGCCACTGATCACGCCTCGTGTTAAACTGCAATGCACTCTCGCGCAGTGCAATTGCGCATCGTTGTTTTCGTCAGCTTCCATCTGTGGCGCGAACAGATCTGATTGGTACCGAAGCCGCGCCTACGTGAACATATCAGCTTCGCTGGTCACTGCACGAGAGCGCTATGCTATATTCGCCACTGATCACGCCTCGTGTTAAACTGCAATGCACTTTCGCGCAGTGCGATTGCGCATCGTTGTTTTCGTCAGCTTCCATCTGTGGCGCGAACAGATCAGATTGGTACCGAAGCCGCGGCTACGTGGACATATCAGCTTCGCTGGTCACTGCACGAGAGCGCTATGCTATATTCGCCACTGATCACGCCTCGTGTTAAACTGCAATGCTCTTTCGCGCAGTGCAATTGCGCATCGTTGTTTTCGTCAGCTTCCATCTGTGGCGCGAACAGATCAGATTGGTACCGAAGCCGCGGCTTCGTGGACATATCAGCTTCGCTGGTCACTGCACGAGAGCGCTATGCTATATTCGCCACTGATCACGCCTCGTGTTAAACTGCAATGCTCCCTCGCGCAGTGCAATTGCGCATCGTTGTTTTCGTCAGCTTCCATCTGTGGCGCGAACAGATCAGATTGGTACCGAAGCCACGGCTACGTGGACATATCAGCTTCGCTGGTCACTGCACGAGAGCGCTATGTTATATTTGCCACTGATCACGCCTCGTGTTAAACTGCAATGCTCCCTCGCGCAGTGCAATTGCGCATCGTTGTTTTCGTCAGCTTCCATCTGTGGCGCGAACAGATCAGATTGGTACCGAAGCCGCGGCTTCGTGGACATATCAGCTTCGCTGGTCACTGCACGAGAGCGCTATGCTATATTCGCCACTGATCACGCCTCGTGTTAAACTGCAATGCTCCCTCGCGCAGTGCAATTGCGCATCGTTGTTTTCGTCAGCTTCCATCTGTGGCGCGAACAGATCAGATTGTACCGAAGCCGCGGCTACGTGGACATATAAGCTTCTCTGGTCACTGCACGAGAGCGCTATGCTATATTCACCACTGATCACGCCTTGTGTTAAACTGCAATGCACTCTCGCGCAGTGCAATTGCGATCGTTGTTTTCGTCAGTTCCATCTGTGGCGCGAACAGATCAGATTAATACCGAAGCCGCGCCTACGTGGACATCAGCTTCGCTGGTCACTGGACGAGAGCGCTATGCTATTTTCGCCGCTGATCACGCCTCGTGTTAAACTGCAGTCCACTCTCGCGCAGTGCAATTACGCATCGTTGTTTTCGTCAGCTTCCTTTTGTGGCGCGAACAGATCAGATTGGTACCGAAGCCGCGCCTACGCGGACATACCAGCTTCGCTGGTCACTGCACGAGAGCGCAATGCTATATTCGCCACTGATCACGCCTCGTGTTAAACTGCAATGCTCCCTCGCGCAGTGCAATTGCGCATCGTTGTTTTCGTCAGCTTCCATCTGTGGCGCGAACAGATCAGATTGGTACCGAAGCCACGGCTACGTGGACATATCAGCTTCGCTGGTCACTGCACGAGAGGGCTATGCTATATTGGCCACTGATCACGCCTCGTGTTAAACTGCAATGCTCCCTCGCGCAGTGCAATTGCGCATCGTTGTTTTCGTCAGCTTCCATCTGTGGCGCGAACAGATCAGATTAATACCGAAGCCGCGCCTACGTGGACATATCAGCTTCGCTGGTCACTGCACAAGAGCGCTATGCTATATTCGCCACTGATCACGCCTAGTGTTAAACTGCAATGCTCCCTCGCGCAGTGCAATTGCGCATCGTTGTTTTCGTCAGCTTCCATCTGTGGCGCGAACAGATCAGATTGGTACCGAAGCCGCGCCTACGTGGACATATCAGCTTCGCTGGTCACTGCACGAGAGCGCTATGCTATATTCGCCACTGATCACGCCTCGTGTTAAACTGCAATGCACTCTCGCGCAGTGCAATTGCGCATCGTTGTTTTCGTCAGCTTCCATCTGTGGCGCGAACAGATCTGATTGGTACCGAAGCCGCGCCTACGTGAACATATCAGCTTCGCTGGTCACTGCACGAGAGCGCTATGCTATATTCGCCACTGATCACGCCTCGTATTAAACTGCAATGTACTCTCGCGCAGTGCAATTGCGCATCGTTGTATTCGTCAGCTTCCATCTGTGGCGCGGACAGATCAGATTGGTACCGAAGCCGCGCCTACGTGGACATATCAGCTTCGCTTGTCACTGCACGAGAGCGCTATGCTATATTCGCCACTGATCACGCCTCGTGTTAAACTGCAATGCTCCCTCGCGCAGTGCAATTGCGCATCGTTGTTTTCGTCAGCTTCCATCTGTGGCGCGAACAGATCAGATTGGTACCGAAGCCACGGCTACGTGGACATATCAGCTTCGCTGGTCACTGCACGAGAGCGCTATGCTATATTGGCCACTGATCACGCGTCGTGTTAAACTGCAATGCTCCCTCGCGCAGTGCAATTGCGCATCGTTGTTTTCGTCAGCTTCCATCTGTGGCGCGAACAGATCAGATTAATACCGAAGCCGCGCCTACGTGGACATATCAGCTTCGCTGGTCACTGCACAAGAGCGCTATGCTATATTCGCCACTGATCACGCCTAGTGTTAAACTGCAATGCTCCCTCGCGCAGTGCAATTGCGCATCGTTGTTTTCGTCAGCTTCCATCTGTGGCGCGAACAGATCAGATTGGTACCGAAGCCGCGCCTACGTGGACACATCAGCTTCGCTGGTCACTGCACGAGAGCGCTATGCTATATTCGCCACTGATCACGCCTCGTGTTAAACTGCAATGCACTCTCGCGCAGTGCAATTGCGCATCGTTGTTTTCGTCAGCTTCCATCTGTGGCGCGAACAGATCTGATTGGTACCGAAGCCGCGCCTACGTGAACATATCAGCTTCGCTGGTCACTGCACGAGAGCGCTATGCTATATTCGCCACTGATCACGCCTCGTGTTAAACTGCAATGCACTTTCGCGCAGTGCGATTGCGCATCGTTGTTTTCGTCAGCTTCCATCTGTGGCGCGAACAGATCAGATTGGTACCGAAGCCGCGGCTACGTGGACATATCAGCTTCGCTGGTCACTGCACGAGAGCGCTATGCTATATTCGCCACTGATCACGCCTCGTGTTAAACTGCAATGCTCTTTCGCGCAGTGCAATTGCGCATCGTTGTTTTCGTCAGCTTCCATCTGTGGCGCGAACAGATCAGATTGGTACCGAAGCCGCGGCTTCGTGGACATATCAGCTTCGCTGGTCACTGCACGAGAGCGCTATGCTATATTCGCCACTGATCACGCCTCGTGTTAAACTGCAATGCTCCCTCGCGCAGTGCAATTGCGCATCGTTGTTTTCGTCAGCTTCCATCTGTGGCGCGAACAGATCAGATTGGTACCGAAGCCACGGCTACGTGGACATATCAGCTTCGCTGGTCACTGCACGAGAGCGCTATGTTATATTTGCCACTGATCACGCCTCGTGTTAAACTGCAATGCTCCCTCGCGCAGTGCAATTGCGCATCGTTGTTTTCGTCAGCTTCCATCTGTGGCGCGAACAGATCAGATTGGTACCGAAGCCGCGGCTTCGTGGACATATCAGCTTCGCTGGTCACTGCACGAGAGCGCTATGCTATATTCGCCACTGATCACGCCTCGTGTTAAACTGCAATGCTCCCTCGCGCAGTGCAATTGCGCATCGTTGTTTTCGTCAGCTTCCATCTGTGGCGCGAACAGATCAGATTGTACCGAAGCCGCGGCTACGTGGACATATAAGCTTCTCTGGTCACTGCACGAGAGCGCTATGCTATATTCACCACTGATCACGCCTTGTGTTAAACTGCAATGCACTCTCGCGCAGTGCAATTGCGATCGTTGTTTTCGTCAGTTCCATCTGTGGCGCGAACAGATCAGATTAATACCGAAGCCGCGCCTACGTGGACATCAGCTTCGCTGGTCACTGGACGAGAGCGCTATGCTATTTTCGCCGCTGATCACGCCTCGTGTTAAACTGCAGTCCACTCTCGCGCAGTGCAATTACGCATCGTTGTTTTCGTCAGCTTCCTTTTGTGGCGCGAACAGATCAGATTGGTACCGAAGCCGCGCCTACGCGGACATACCAGCTTCGCTGGTCACTGCACGAGAGCGCAATGCTATATTCGCCACTGATCACGCCTCGTGTTAAACTGCAATGCTCCCTCGCGCAGTGCAATTGCGCATCGTTGTTTTCGTCAGCTTCCATCTGTGGCGCGAACAGATCAGATTGGTACCGAAGCCACGGCTACGTGGACATATCAGCTTCGCTGGTCACTGCACGAGAGGGCTATGCTATATTGGCCACTGATCACGCCTCGTGTTAAACTGCAATGCTCCCTCGCGCAGTGCAATTGCGCATCGTTGTTTTCGTCAGCTTCCATCTGTGGCGCGAACAGATCAGATTAATACCGAAGCCGCGCCTACGTGGACATATCAGCTTCGCTGGTCACTGCACAAGAGCGCTATGCTATATTCGCCACTGATCACGCCTAGTGTTAAACTGCAATGCTCCCTCGCGCAGTGCAATTGCGCATCGTTGTTTTCGTCAGCTTCCATCTGTGGCGCGAACAGATCAGATTGGTACCGAAGCCGCGCCTACGTGGACATATCAGCTTCGCTGGTCACTGCACGAGAGCGCTATGCTATATTCGCCACTGATCACGCCTCGTGTTAAACTGCAATGCACTCTCGCGCAGTGCAATTGCGCATCGTTGTTTTCGTCAGCTTCCATCTGTGGCGCGAACAGATCTGATTGGTACCGAAGCCGCGCCTACGTGAACATATCAGCTTCGCTGGTCACTGCACGAGAGCGCTATGCTATATTCGCCACTGATCACGCCTCGTATTAAACTGCAATGTACTCTCGCGCAGTGCAATTGCGCATCGTTGTATTCGTCAGCTTCCATCTGTGGCGCGGACAGATCAGATTGGTACCGAAGCCGCGCCTACGTGGACATATCAGCTTCGCTTGTCACTGCACGAGAGCGCTATGCTATATTCGCCACTGATCACGCCTCGTGTTAAACTGCAATGCTCCCTCGCGCAGTGCAATTGCGCATCGTTGTTTTCGTCAGCTTCCATCTGTGGCGCGAACAGATCAGATTGGTACCGAAGCCACGGCTACGTGGACATATCAGCTTCGCTGGTCACTGCACGAGAGCGCTATGCTATATTGGCCACTGATCACGCGTCGTGTTAAACTGCAATGCTCCCTCGCGCAGTGCAATTGCGCATCGTTGTTTTCGTCAGCTTCCATCTGTGGCGCGAACAGATCAGATTAATACCGAAGCCGCGCCTACGTGGACATATCAGCTTCGCTGGTCACTGCACAAGAGCGCTATGCTATATTCGCCACTGATCACGCCTAGTGTTAAACTGCAATGCTCCCTCGCGCAGTGCAATTGCGCATCGTTGTTTTCGTCAGCTTCCATCTGTGGCGCGAACAGATCAGATTGGTACCGAAGCCACGGCTACGTGGACATATCAGCTTCGCTGGTCACTGCACGAGAGCGCTATGCTATATTGGCCACTGATCACGCGTCGTGTTAAACTGCAATGCTCCCTCGCGCAGTGCAATTGCGCATCGTTGTTTTCGTCAGCTTCCATCTGTGGCGCGAACAGATCAGATTAATACCGAAGCCGCGCCTACGTGGACATATCAGCTTCGCTGGTCACTGCACAAGAGCGCTATGCTATATTCGCCACTGATCACGCCTAGTGTTAAACTGCAATGCTCCCTCGCGCAGTGCAATTGCGCATCGTTGTTTTCGTCAGCTTCCATCTGTGGCGCGAACAGATCAGATTGGTACCGAAGCCGCGCCTACGTGGACACATCAGCTTCGCTGGTCACTGCACGAGAGCGCTATGCTATATTCGCCACTGATCACGCCTCGTGTTAAACTGCAATGCTCCCTCGCGCAGTGCAATTGCGCATCGTTGTTTTCGTCAGCTTCCATCTGTGGCGCGAACAGATCAGATTGGTACCGAAGCCACGGCTACGTGGACATATCAGCTTCGCTGGTCACTGCACGAGAGGGCTATGCTATATTGGCCACTGATCACGCCTCGTGTTAAACTGCAATGCTCCCTCGCGCAGTGCAATTGCGCATCGTTGTTTTCGTCAGCTTCCATCTGTGGCGCGAACAGATCAGATTAATACCGAAGCCGCGCCTACGTGGACATATCAGCTTCGCTGGTCACTGCACAAGAGCGCTATGCTATATTCGCCACTGATCACGCCTAGTGTTAAACTGCAATGCTCCCTCGCGCAGTGCAATTGCGCATCGTTGTTTTCGTCAGCTTCCATCTGTGGCGCGAACAGATCAGATTGGTACCGAAGCCGCGCCTACGTGGACATATCAGCTTCGCTGGTCACTGCACGAGAGCGCTATGCTATATTCGCCACTGATCACGCCTCGTGTTAAACTGCAATGCACTCTCGCGCAGTGCAATTGCGCATCGTTGTTTTCGTCAGCTTCCATCTGTGGCGCGAACAGATCTGATTGGTACCGAAGCCGCGCCTACGTGAACATATCAGCTTCGCTGGTCACTGCACGAGAGCGCTATGCTATATTCGCCACTGATCACGCCTCGTATTAAACTGCAATGTACTCTCGCGCAGTGCAATTGCGCATCGTTGTATTCGTCAGCTTCCATCTGTGGCGCGGACAGATCAGATTGGTACCGAAGCCGCGCCTACGTGGACATATCAGCTTCGCTTGTCACTGCACGAGAGCGCTATGCTATATTCGCCACTGATCACGCCTCGTGTTAAACTGCAATGCTCCCTCGCGCAGTGCAATTGCGCATCGTTGTTTTCGTCAGCTTCCATCTGTGGCGCGAACAGATCAGATTGGTACCGAAGCCACGGCTACGTGGACATATCAGCTTCGCTGGTCACTGCACGAGAGCGCTATGCTATATTGGCCACTGATCACGCGTCGTGTTAAACTGCAATGCTCCCTCGCGCAGTGCAATTGCGCATCGTTGTTTTCGTCAGCTTCCATCTGTGGCGCGAACAGATCAGATTAATACCGAAGCCGCGCCTACGTGGACATATCAGCTTCGCTGGTCACTGCACAAGAGCGCTATGCTATATTCGCCACTGATCACGCCTAGTGTTAAACTGCAATGCTCCCTCGCGCAGTGCAATTGCGCATCGTTGTTTTCGTCAGCTTCCATCTGTGGCGCGAACAGATCAGATTGGTACCGAAGCCGCGCCTACGTGGACACATCAGCTTCGCTGGTCACTGCACGAGAGCGCTATGCTATATTCGCCACTGATCACGCCTCGTGTTAAACTGCAATGCACTCTCGCGCAGTGCAATTGCGCATCGTTGTTTTCGTCAGCTTCCATCTGTGGCGCGAACAGATCTGATTGGTACCGAAGCCGCGCCTACGTGAACATATCAGCTTCGCTGGTCACTGCACGAGAGCGCTATGCTATATTCGCCACTGATCACGCCTCGTGTTAAACTGCAATGCACTTTCGCGCAGTGCGATTGCGCATCGTTGTTTTCGTCAGCTTCCATCTGTGGCGCGAACAGATCAGATTGGTACCGAAGCCGCGGCTACGTGGACATATCAGCTTCGCTGGTCACTGCACGAGAGCGCTATGCTATATTCGCCACTGATCACGCCTCGTGTTAAACTGCAATGCTCTTTCGCGCAGTGCAATTGCGCATCGTTGTTTTCGTCAGCTTCCATCTGTGGCGCGAACAGATCAGATTGGTACCGAAGCCGCGCCTACGTGGACATATCAGCTTCGCTGGTCACTGCACGAGAGCGCTATGCTATATTCGCCACTGATCACGCCTCGTGTTAAACTGCAATGCACTCTCGCGCAGTGCAATTGCGCATCGTTGTTTTCTTCACCTTCCATCTGTGGCGCGAACAGATCAGATTGGTACCGAAGCCGCGCCTACGTGGACATATCAGCTTCGCTGGTCACTGCACGAGAGCGCTATTGTATATTCGCCACTGATAACGCCTCGTGTTAAAGTGCAATGTACTCTCGCGCAGTGCAATTGCGCATCGTTGTATTCGTCAGCTTCCATCTGTGGCGCGAACAGATCAGATTGGTACCGCAGCCGCGCCTACGTGGACATATCAGCTTCGCTTGTCACTGCACGAGAGCGCTATGCTATATTCGCCACTGATCACGCCTCGTGTTAAACTGCAATGCTCCCTCGCGCAGTGCAATTGCGCATCGTTGTTTTCGTCAGCTTCCATCTGTGGCGCGAACAGATCAGATTGGTACCGAAGCCACGGCTACGTGGACATATCAGCTTCGCTGGTCACTGCACGAGAGCGCTATGTTATATTTGCCACTGATCACGCCTCGTGTTAAACTGCAATGCTCCCTCGCGCAGTGCAATTGCGCATCGTTGTTTTCGTCAGCTTCCATCTGTGGCGCGAACAGATCAGATTGGTACCGAAGCCGCGGCTACGTGGACATATCAGCTTCTCTGGTCACTGCACGAGAGCGCTATGCTATATTCGCCACTGATCACGCCTTGTGTTAAACTGCAATGCACTCTCGCGCAGTGCAATTGCGATCGTTGTTTTCGTCAGCTTCCATCTGTGGCGCGAACAGATCAGATTAATACCGAAGCCGCGCCTACGTGGACATCAGCTTCGCTGGTCACTGGACGAGAGCGCTATGCTATTTTCGCCGCTGATCACGCCTCGTGTTAAACTGCAGTCCACTCTCGCGCAGTGCAATTACGCATCGTTGTTTTCGTCAGCTTCCTTTTGTGGCGCGAACAGATCAGATTGGTACCGAAGCCGCGCCTACGCGGACATACCAGCTTCGCTGGTCACTGCACGAGAGCGCTATGCTATATTCGCCACTGATCACGCCTCGTGTTAAACTGCAATGTACTGTCGCGCAGTGCAATTGCGCATCGTTGTATTCGTCAGCTTCCATCTGTGGCGCGGACAGATCAGATTGGTACCGAAGCCGCGCCTACGTGGACATATCAGCTTCGCTTGTCACTGCACGAGAGCGCTATGCTATATTCGCCACTGATCACGCCTCGTGTTAAACTGCAATGCTCCCTCGCGCGTGCAATTGCGCATCGTTGTTTTCGTCAGCTTCCATCTGTGGCGCGAACAGATCAGATTAATACCGAAGCCGCGCCTACGTGGACATATCAGCTTCGCTGGTCACTGCACAAGAGCGCTATGCTATATTCGCCACTGATCACGCCTAGTGTTAAACTGCAATGCTCCCTCGCGCAGTGCAATTGCGCATCGTTGTTTTCGTCAGCTTCCATCTGTGGCGCGAACAGATCAGATTGGTACCGAAGCCGCGCCTACGTGGACATATCAGCTTCGCTGGTCACTGCACGAGAGCGCTATGCTATATTCGCCACTGATCACGCCTCGTGTTAAACTGCAATGCACTCTCGCGCAGTGCAATTGCGCATCGTTGTTTTCGTCAGCTTCCATCTGTGGCGCGAACAGATCTGATTGGTACCGAAGCCGCGCCTACGTGAACATATCAGCTTCGCTGGTCACTGCACGAGAGCGCTATGCTATATTCGCCACTGATCACGCCTCGTGTTAAACTGCAATGCACTTTCGCGCAGTGCAATTGCGCATCGTTGTTTTCGTCAGCTTCCATCTGTGGCGCGAACAGATCAGACTGGTACCGAAGCCGCGGCTACGTGGACATATCAGCTTCGCTGGTCACTGCACGAGAGCGCTATGCTATATTCGCCACTGATCACGCCTCGTGTTAAACTGCAATGCTCCCTCGCGCAGTGCAATTGCGCATCGTTGTTTTCGTCAGCTTCCATCTGTGGCGCGAACAGATCAGATTGGTACCGAAGCCGCGGCTACGTGGACATATCAGCTTCTCTGGTCACTGCACGAGAGCGCTATGCTATATTCGCCACTGATCACGCCTCGTGTTAAACTGCAATGCTCCCTCGCGCAGTGCAATTGCGCATCTTTGTTTTCGTCAGCTTCCATCTGTGGCGCGAACAGAACAGATTGTTACCGAAGCCGCGGCTATGTGGACATATCAGCTTCGCTGGTCACTGCACGAGAGCGCTATGCTATATTTGCCACTGATCACGCCTCGTGTTAAACTGCAATGCTCCCTCGCGCAGTGCAATTACGCCTCGTTGTTTTCGTCAGCTTCCATCTGTGGCGCGAACAGATCAGTTTGGTACCGAAGCCGCGGCTACGTGGACATATCAGCTTCGCTGGTCACTGCACGAGAGCGCTATGCTATATTCGCCACTGATCACGCCTCGTGTTAAACTGCAATGCTCCCTCGCGCAGGGCAATTGCGCATCGTTGTTTTCGTCAGCTTCCATCTGTGGCGCGAACAGATCAGATTGGTACCGAAGCCGCGCCTACGTGGACATATCAGCTTCGCTGGTCACTGCACGAGAGCGCTATGCTATATTCGCCTCTGATCACGCCTCGTGTTAAACTGCAATGCACTCTCGCGCAGTGCAATTGCGCATCGTTGTTTTCTTCAGCTTCCATCTGTGGCGCGATCAGATCAGATTGGTACCGAAGCCGCGACTACGTGGACATATCAGCTTCGCTGGTCACTGCACGAGAGCGCTATTGTATATTCGCCACTGATCACGCCTCGTGTTAAACTGCAATGTACTCTCGCGCAGTGCAATTGCGCATCGTTGTATTCGTCAGCTTCCATCTGTGGCGCGAACAGATCAGATTGGTACCGCAGCCGCGCCTACGTGGACATATCAGCTTCGCTTGTCACTGCACGAGAGCGCTATGCTATATTCGCCACTGATCACGCCTCGTGTTAAACTGCAATGCTCCCTCGCGCAGTGCAATTGCGCATCGTTGTTTTCGTCAGCTTCCATCTGTGGCGCGAACAGATCAGATTGGTACCGAAGCCACGGCTACGTGGACATATCAGCTTCGCTGGTCACTGCACGAGAGCGCTATGTTATATTTGCCACTGATCACGCCTCGTGTTAAACTGCAATGCTCCCTCGCGCAGTGCAATTGCGCATCGTTGTTTTCGTCAGCTTCCATCTGTGGCGCGAACAGATCAGATTGGTACCGAAGCCGCGGCTACGTGGACATATCAGCTTCGCTGGTCACTGCACGAGAGCGCTATGCTATATTCGCCACTGATCACGCCTCGTGTTAAACTGCAATGCTCCCTCGCGCAGTGCAATTGCGCATCGTTGTTTTCGTCAGCTTCCATCTGTGGCGCGGACAGATCAGATTGGTACCGAAGCCGCGCCTACGTGGACATATCAGCTTCGCTTGTCACTGCACGAGAGCGCTATGCTATATTCGCCACTGATCACGCCTCGTGTTAAACTGCAATGCTCCCTCGCGCCGTGCAATTGCGCATCGTTGTTTTCGTCAGCTTCCATCTGTGGCGCGAACAGATCAGATTGGTACCGAAGCCACGGCTACGTGGACATATCAGCTTCGCTGGTCACTGCACGAGAGCGCTATGCTATATTCGCCACTGATCAGGCCTCGTGTTAAACTGCAATGCTCCCTCGCGCAGTGCAATTGCGCATCGTTGTTTTCGTCAGCTTCCATCTGTGGCGCGAACAGATCAGATTGGTACCGAAGCCACGGCTACGTGGACATATCAGCTTCGCTGGTCACTGCACGAGAGCGCTATGCTATATTGGCCACTGATCACGCCTCGTGTTAAACTGCAATGCTCCCTCGCACAGTGCAATTGCGCATCGTTGTTTTCGTCAGCTTCCATCTGTGGCGCGAACAGATCAGATTAATACCGAAGCCGCGCCTACGTGGACATATCAGCTTCGCTGGTCACTGCACAAGAGCGCTATGCTATATTCGCCACTGATCACGCCTAGTGTTAAACTGCAATGCTCCCTCGCGCAGTGCAATTGCACATCGTTGTTTTCGTCAGCTTCCATCTGTGGCGCGAACAGATCAGATTGGTACCGAAGCCGCGCCTACGTGGACATATCAGCTTCGCTGGTCACTGCACGAGAGCGCTATGCTATATTCGCCACTGATCACGCCTCGTGTTAAACTGCAATGCACTCTCGCGCAGTGCAATTGCGCATCGTTGTTTTCGTCAGCTTCCATCTGTGGCGCGAACAGATCTGATTGGTACCGAAGCCGCGCCTACGTGAACATATCAGCTTCGCTGGTCACTGCACGAGAGCGCTATGCTATATTCGCCACTGATCACGCCTCGTGTTAAACTGCAATGCACTTTCGCGCAGTGCAATTGCGCATCGTTGTTTTCGTCAGCTTCCATCTGTGGCGCGAACAGATCAGATTGGTACCGAAGCCGCGGCTACGTGGACATATCAGCTTCGCTGGTCACTGCACGAGAGCGCTATGCTATATTCGCCACTGATCACGCCTCGTGTTAAACTGCTATGCTCCCTCGCGCAGTGCAATTGCGCATCGTTGTTTTCGTCAGCTTCCATCTGTGGCGCGAACAGATCAGATTGGTACCGAAGCCGCGGCTACGTGGACATATCAGCTTCTCTGGTCACTGCACGAGAGCGCTATGCTATATTCGCCACTGATCACGCCTCGTGTTAAACTGCAGTGCACTCTCGCGCAGTGCAATTACGCATCGTTGTTTTCGTCAGCTTCCTTTCGTGGCGCGAACAGATCAGATTGGTACCGAAGCCGCGCCTACGCGGATATACCAGCTTCGCTGGTCACTGCACGAGAGCGCTATGCTATATTCGCCACTGATCACGCCTCGTGTTAAACTGCAATGCTCCCTCGCGCAGTGCAATTGCGCATCGTTGTTTTCGTCAGCTTCCACCTGTGGCGCGAACAGATCAGATTGGTACCGAAGCCGCGGCTACGTGGACATATCAGCTTCTCTGGTCACTGCACGAGAGCGCTATGCTATATTCGCCACTGATCACGCCTCGTGTTAAACTGCAATGCACTCTCGCGCAGTGCAATTGCGATCGTTGTTTTCGTCAGCTTCCATCTGTGGCGCGAACAGATGAGATTAATACCGAAGCCGCGCCTACGTGGACATATCAGCTTCGCTGGTCACTGCACGAGAGCGCTATGCTATATTCGCCACTGATCACACCTCGTGTTAAACTGCAATGCTCCCTCACGCAGTGCAATTGCGCATCGTTGTTTTGGTCAGCTTCCATCTGTGGCGCGAACAGATCAGATTGGAACCGAAGCTGCGGCTACGTGGACATCAGCTTCGCTGGTCACTGGACGAGAGCGCTATGCTATTTTCGCCGCTGATCACGCCTCGTGTTAAACTGCAGTGCACTCTCGCGCAGTGCAATTACGCATCGTTGTTTTCGTCAGCTTCCTTTTGTGGCGCGAACAGATCAGATTGGTACCGAAGCCGCGCCTACGCGGACATACCAGCTTCGCTGGTCACTGCACGAGAGCGCTATGCTATATTCGCCACTGATCAGGCCTCGTGTTAAACTGCAATGCACTCTCGCGCAGTGCAATTGCGCATCGTTGTTTTCGTCAGCTTCCATCTGTGGCGCGAACAGATCAGATTGGTACCGAAGCCGCGCCTACGTGGACATATCAGCTTCGCTGGTCACTGCACGAGAGCGCTATGGTATATTTGCCACTGATCACGCCTCGTGTTAAACTGCAATGCAATCTCGCGCAGTGCAATTGCGCATCGTTGTTTTCGTCAGCTTCCATCTGTGGCGCGAACAGATCAGATTGGTACCGAAGCCGCGGCTACGTGGACATATCAGCTTCTCTGGTCACTGCACGAGAGCGCTATGCTATATTCGCCACTGATCACGCCTCGTATTAAACTGCAATGCACTCTCGCGCAGTGCAATTGCGCATCGTTGTATTCGTCAGCTTCCATCTGTGGCGCGAACAGATCAGATTAATACCGAAGCCGCGCCTACGTGGACATATCAGCTTCGCTGGTCACTGCACGAGAGCGCTATGCTATATTCACCACTGATCGCGCATCGTGTTAAACTGCAATGCTCCCTCGCGCAGTGCAATTGCGCATCGTTGTTTTCGTCAGCTTCCATCTGTGGCGCGAACAGCTCAGATTGGTACCGAAGCCGCGGCTACGTGGACATATCAGCTTCGCTGGTCACTGCACGAGAGCGCTATGCTATATTCGCCACTGATCACGCCTCGTGTTAAACTGCAATGCTCCCTCGCGCAGTGCAATTGCGCATCGTTGTTTTCGTCAGCTTCCATCTGTGGCGCGAACAGATCAGATTGGTACCGAAGCCGCGGCTACGTGGACATATCAGCTTCTCTGGTCACTGCACGAGAGCGCTATGCTATATTCGCCACTGATCACGCCTCGTGTTAAACTGCAATGCACTTTCGCGCAGTGCAATTGCGCATCGTTGTTTTCGTCAGCTTCCATCTGTGGCGCGAACAGATCAGATTGGTACCGAAGCCGCGGCTACGTGGACATATCAGCTTCGCTGGTCACTGCACGAGAGCGCTATGCTATATTCGCCACTGATCACGCCTCGTGTTAAACTGCAATGCTCCCTCGTGCAGTGCAATTGGGCATCGTTGTTTTCGTCAGCTTCCATCTGTGGCGCGAACAGATCAGATTGGTACCGAAGCCGCGGCTACGTGGACATATCAGCTTCTCTGGTCACTGCACGAGAGCGCTATGCTATATTCGCCACTGATCACGCCTCGTGTTAAACTGCAATACACTCTCGCACAGTGCAATTACGCATCGTTGTTTTCGTCAGCTTCCATCTGTGGCGCGAATAGATTAGATTGGTACCGGAACCACGGCTGCGCGAACACATGAGCTTCGCTGGTCACTGCACGAGAGCGCTATGCTATATTCGCCACTGATCACGCCTCGTGTTAAACTGCAATGCTCTCTCGCGCAGTGCAATTGCGCATCGTTGTTTGCGTCAGCTTCCATCTGCGGCGCGAACAGATCAGATTGGTACCGAAGCCGCGCCTACGTGGACATATCAGCTTCGCTGGTCACTGCACGAGAGCGCTATGCTATATTCGCCACTGATCACGCCTCGTGTTAAACTGCAATGCTCTCTCGCGCAGTGCAATAGCTCATCGTTGTTTTCGTCAGCTTCCATCTGTGGCGCGAACAGATCCGATTGGTACCGAAGCCGCGCCTACGCGGACATACCAGCTTCGCTGGTCACTGCACGAGAGCGCTATGCTATATTCGCCACTGATCTCGCGTCGTGTTAAACTGCAATGCTCTCTCGCGCAGTGCAATTGCGCATTGTTGTTTTCGTCAGCTTCCATCTGTGGCGCGAACAGATCAGATTGGTACCGAAGCCGCGCCTACGCGGACATACCAGCTTCGCTGGTCACTGCACGAGTGCGCTATGCTATATTCGCCACTGATCTCGCCTCGTGTTAAACTGCAATGCTCTCTCGCGCAGTGCAATAGCTCATCGTTGTTTTCGTCAGCTTCCATCTGTGGCGCGAACAGATCAGATTGGTACCGAAGCCGCGCCTACGTGGACATATCAGCTTCGCTGGTCACTGCACGAGAGCGCTATGCTATATTCGCCACTGATCACGCCTCGTGTTAAACTGCAATGCACTCTCGCGCAGTGCAATTGCGCATCGTTGTTTTCGTCAGCTTCCATCTGTGGCGCGAACAGATCAGATTGGTACCGAAGCCGCGCCTACGTGGATATATCAGCTTCGCTGGTCACTGCACGAGAGCGCTATGCTATATTCGCCACTGATCACGCCTCGTGTTAAACTGCAATGCTCCCTCGCGCAGTGCAATTGCGCATCGTTGTTTTCGTCAGCTTCCATCTGTGGCGCGAACAGATAAGATTGGTACCGAAGCTGCGGCTACGTGGACATAGCTTCGCTGGTCACTGCACGAGAGCGCTATGCTATATTCGCCGCTGATCACGCCTCGTGTTAAACTGCAGTGCACTCTCGCGCAGTGCAATTACGCATCGTTGTTTTCGTCAGCTTCCATCTGTGGCGCGAACAGATCAGATTGGCACCGGAACCACGGCTGCGCGAACACATCAGCTTCGCTGGTCACATCACGAGAGCGCTATGCTATATTCGCCACTGATCACGCCTCGTGTTAAACTGCAATGCTCTCTCGCGCAGTGCAATTGCGCATCGTTGTTTTCGTCAGCTTCCATCTGTGACGCGAACAGATCAGATTGGTACCGAAGCCGCGCCTACGTGGACATATCAGCTTCGCTGGTCACTGCACGAGAGCGCTATGCTATATTCGCCACCGATCACGCCTCGTGTTAAACTGCAATGCTCTCTCGCGCAGTGCAATTGCGCATCGTTGTTTTCGTCAGCTTCCATCTGTGGCGCGAACAGATCAGATTGGCACCGGAACCACGGCTGCGCGAACACATCAGCTTCGCTGGTCACATCACGAGAGCGCTATGCTATATTCGCCACTGATCACGCCTCGTGTTAAACTGCAATGCTCTCTCGCGCAGTGCAATTACGCATCGTTGTTTTCGTCAGCTTCCATCTGTGGCGCGAACAGGTCAGATTGGCACCGGAACCACGGCTGCGCGAACACATCAGCTTCGCTGGTCACATCACGAGAGCGCTATGCTATATTCGCCACTGATCAAGCCTCGTGTTAAACTGCAATGCTCTCTCGCGCAGTGCAATTGCGCATCGTTGTTTTCGTCAGCTTCCATCTGTGGCGCGAACAGATCAGATTGGTACCGAAGCCGCGCCTACGTGGACATACCAGCTTCGCTGGTCACTGCACGAGAGCGCTATGCTATATTCGCCACCGATCACGCCTCGTGTTAAACTGCAATGCTCTCTCGCGCAGTGCAATTGCACATCGTTGTTTTCGTCAGCTTCCATCTGTGGCGCGAACAGATCAGATTGGTACCGAAGCCGCGCCTACGTGGACATATCAGCTTCGCTGGTCACTGCACGAGAGCGCTATGCTATATTCGCCACTGATCACGCCTCGTGTTAAACTGCAATGCACTCTCGCGCAGTGCAATTGCGCATCGTTGTTTTCGTCAGCTTCCATCTGTGGCGCGAACAGATCAGATTGGTACCGAAGCCGCGGCTACGTGGACATATCAGCTTCTCTGGTCACTGCACGAGAGCGCTATGCTATATTCGCCACTGATCACGCCTCGTGTTAAACTGCAGTGCACTCTCGCGCAGTGCAATTACGCATCGTTGTTTTCGTCAGCTTCCTTTTGTGGCGCGAACAGATCAGATTGGTACCGAAGCCGCGCCTACGCGGACATACCAGCTTCGCTGGTCACTGCACGAGAGCGCTATGCTATATTCGCCACAGATCACGCCTCGTGTTAAACTGCAATGCTCCCTCGCGCAGTGCAATTGCGCATCGTTGTTTTCGTCAGCTTCCACCTGTGGCGCGAACAGATCAGATTGGTACCGAAGCCGCGGCTACGTGGACATATCAGCTTCTCTGGTCACTGCACGAGAGCGCTATGCTATATTCGCCACTGATCACGCCTCGTGTTAAACTGCAATGCACTCTCGCGCAGTGCAATTGCGATCGTTGTTTTCGTCAGCTTCCATCTGTGGCGCGAACAGATCAGATTAATACCGAAGCCGCGCCTACGTGGACATATCAGCTTCGCTGGTCACTGCACGAGAGCGCTATGCTATATTCGCCACTGATCACACCTCGTGTTAAACTGCAAAGCTCCCTCACGCAGTGCAATTGCGCATCGTTGTTTTGGTCAGCTTCCATCTGTGGCGCGAACAGATCAGATTGGTACCGAAGCCGCGCCTACGTGGACATATCAGCTTCGCTGGTCACTGCACGAGAGCGCTATGGTATATTTGCCACTGATCACGCCTCGTGTTAAACTGCAATGCAATCTCGCGCAGTGCAATTGCGCATCGTTGTTTTCGTCAGCTTCCATCTGTGGCGCGAACAGATCAGATTGGTACCGAAGCCGCGTCTACGTGGACATATCAGCTTCTCTGGTCACTGCACGAGAGCGCTATGCTATATTCGCCACTGATCACGCCTCGTGTTAAACTGCAATGCACTCTCGCGCAGTGCAATTGCGCATCGTTGTATTCGTCAGCTTCCATCTGTGGCGCGAACAGATCAGATTAATACCGAAGCCGCGCCTACGTGGACATATCAGCTTCGCTGGTCACTGCACGAGAGCGCTATGCTATATTCACCACTGATCGCGCATCGTGTTAAACTGCAATGCTCCCTCGCGCAGTGCAATTGCGCATCGTTGTTTTCGTCAGCTTCCATCTGTGGCGCGAACAGCTCAGATTGGTACCGAAGCCGCGGCTACGTGGACATATCAGCTTCGCTGGTCACTGCACGAGAGCGCTATGCTATATTCGCCACTGATCACGCCTCGTGTTAAACTGCAATGCTCCCTCGCGCAGTGCAATTGCGCATCGTTGTTTTCGTCAGCTTCCATCTGTGGCGCGAACAGATCAGATTGGTACCGAAGCCGCGGCTACGTGGACATATCAGCTTCTCTGGTCACTGCACGAGAGCGCTATGCTATATTCGCCACTGATCACGCCTCGTGTTAAACTGCAATGCACTTTCGCGCAGTGCAATTGCGCATCGTTGTTTTCGTCAGCTTCCATCTGTGGCGCGAACAGATCAGATTGGTACCGAAGCCGCGGCTACGTGGACATATCAGCTTCGCTGGTCACTGCACGAGAGCGCTATGCTATATTCGCCACTGATCACGCCTCGTGTTAAACTGCAATGCTCCCTCGTGCAGTGCAATTGGGCATCGTTGTTTTCGTCAGCTTCCATCTGTGGCGCGAACAGATCAGATTGGTACCGAAGCCGCGGCTACGTGGACATATCAGCTTCTCTGGTCACTGCACGAGAGCGCTATGCTATATTCGCCACTGATCACGCCTCGTGTTAAACTGCAATACACTCTCGCACAGTGCAATTACGCATCGTTGTTTTCGTCAGCTTCCATCTGTGGCGCGAATAGATTAGATTGGTACCGGAACCACGGCTGCGCGAACACATGAGCTTCGCTGGTCACTGCACGAGAGCGCTATGCTATATTCGCCACTGATCACGCCTCGTGTTAAACTGCAATGCTCTCTCGCGCAGTGCAATTGCGCATCGTTGTTTGCGTCAGCTTCCATCTGCGGCGCGAACAGATCAGATTGGTACCGAAGCCGCGCCTACGTGGACATATCAGCTTCGCTGGTCACTGCACGAGAGCGCTATGCTATATTCGCCACTGATCACGCCTCGTGTTAAACTGCAATGCTCTCTCGCGCAGTGCAATAGCTCATCGTTGTTTTCGTCAGCTTCCATCTGTGGCGCGAACAGATCCGATTGGTACCGAAGCCGCGCCTACGCGGACATACCAGCTTCGCTGGTCACTGCACGAGAGCGCTATGCTATATTCGCCACTGATCTCGCGTCGTGTTAAACTGCAATGCTCTCTCGCGCAGTGCAATTGCGCATTGTTGTTTTCGTCAGCTTCCATCTGTGGCGCGAACAGATCAGATTGGTACCGAAGCCGCGCCTACGCGGACATACCAGCTTCGCTGGTCACTGCACGAGTGCGCTATGCTATATTCGCCACTGATCTCGCCTCGTGTTAAAATGCAATGCTCTCTCGCGCAGTGCAATAGCTCATCGTTGTTTTCGTCAGCTTCCATCTGTGGCGCGAACAGATCAGATTGGTACCGAAGCCGCGCCTACGTGGACATATCAGCTTCGCTGGTCACTGCACGAGAGCGCTATGCTATATTCGCCACTGATCACGCCTCGTGTTAAACTGCAATGCACTCTCGCGCAGTGCAATTGCGCATCGTTGTTTTCGTCAGCTTCCATCTGTGGCGCGAACAGATCAGATTGGTACCGAAGCCGCGCCTACGTGGATATATCAGCTTCGCTGGTCACTGCACGAGAGCGCTATGCTATATTCGCCACTGATCACGCCTCGTGTTAAACTGCAATGCTCCCTCGCGCAGTGCAATTGCGCATCGTTGTTTTCGTCAGCTTCCATCTGTGGCGCGAACAGATAAGATTGGTACCGAAGCTGCGGCTACGTGGACATAGCTTCGCTGGTCACTGCACGAGAGCGCTATGCTATATTCGCCGCTGATCACGCCTCGTGTTAAACTGCAGTGCACTCTCGCGCAGTGCAATTACGCATCGTTGTTTTCGTCAGCTTCCATCTGTGGCGCGAACAGATCAGATTGGCACCGGAACCACGGCTGCGCGAACACATCAGCTTCGCTGGTCACATCACGAGAGCGCTATGCTATATTCGCCACTGATCACGCCTCGTGTTAAACTGCAATGCTCTCTCGCGCAGTGCAATTGCGCATCGTTGTTTTCGTCAGCTTCCATCTGTGACGCGAACAGATCAGATTGGTACCGAAGCCGCGCCTACGTGGACATATCAGCTTCGCTGGTCACTGCACGAGAGCGCTATGCTATATTCGCCACCGATCACGCCTCGTGTTAAACTGCAATGCTCTCTCGCGCAGTGCAATTGCGCATCGTTGTTTTCGTCAGCTTCCATCTGTGGCGCGAACAGATCAGATTGGCACCGGAACCACGGCTGCGCGAACACATCAGCTTCGCTGGTCACATCACGAGAGCGCTATGCTATATTCGCCACTGATCACGCCTCGTGTTAAACTGCAATGCTCTCTCGCGCAGTGCAATTACGCATCGTTGTTTTCGTCAGCTTCCATCTGTGGCGCGAACAGGTCAGATTGGCACCGGAACCACGGCTGCGCGAACACATCAGCTTCGCTGGTCACATCACGAGAGCGCTATGCTATATTCGCCACTGATCAAGCCTCGTGTTAAACTGCAATGCTCTCTCGCGCAGTGCAATTGCGCATCGTTGTTTTCGTCAGCTTCCATCTGTGGCGCGAACAGATCAGATTGGTACCGAAGCCGCGCCTACGTGGACATACCAGCTTCGCTGGTCACTGCACGAGAGCGCTATGCTATATTCGCCACCGATCACGCCTCGTGTTAAACTGCAATGCTCTCTCGCGCAGTGCAATTGCACATCGTTGTTTTCGTCAGCTTCCATCTGTGGCGCGAACAGATCAGATTGGTACCGAAGCCGCGCCTACGTGGACATATCAGCTTCGCTGGTCACTGCACGAGAGCGCTATGCTATATTCGCCACTGATCACGCCTCGTGTTAAACTGCAATGCACTCTCGCGCAGTGCAATTGCGCATCGTTGTTTTCGTCAGCTTCCATCTGTGGCGCGAACAGATCAGATTGGTACCGAAGCCGCGGCTACGTGGACATATCAGCTTCTCTGGTCACTGCACGAGAGCGCTATGCTATATTCGCCACTGATCACGCCTCGTGTTAAACTGCAGTGCACTCTCGCGCAGTGCAATTACGCATCGTTGTTTTCGTCAGCTTCCTTTTGTGGCGCGAACAGATCAGATTGGTACCGAAGCCGCGCCTACGCGGACATACCAGCTTCGCTGGTCACTGCACGAGAGCGCTATGCTATATTCGCCACAGATCACGCCTCGTGTTAAACTGCAATGCTCCCTCGCGCAGTGCAATTGCGCATCGTTGTTTTCGTCAGCTTCCACCTGTGGCGCGAACAGATCAGATTGGTACCGAAGCCGCGGCTACGTGGACATATCAGCTTCTCTGGTCACTGCACGAGAGCGCTATGCTATATTCGCCACTGATCACGCCTCGTGTTAAACTGCAATGCACTCTCGCGCAGTGCAATTGCGATCGTTGTTTTCGTCAGCTTCCATCTGTGGCGCGAACAGATCAGATTAATACCGAAGCCGCGCCTACGTGGACATATCAGCTTCGCTGGTCACTGCACGAGAGCGCTATGCTATATTCGCCACTGATCACACCTCGTGTTAAACTGCAAAGCTCCCTCACGCAGTGCAATTGCGCATCGTTGTTTTGGTCAGCTTCCATCTGTGGCGCGAACAGATCAGATTGGTACCGAAGCTGCGGCTACGTGGACATCAGCTTCGCTGGTCACTGGACGAGAGCGCTATGCTATTTTCGCCGCTGATCACGCCTCGTGTTAAACTGCAGTGCACTCTCGCGCAGTGCAATTACGCATCGTTGTTTTCGTCAGCTTCGTTTTGTGGCGCGAACAGATCAGATTGGTACCGAAGCCGCGCCTACGCGGACATACCAGCTTCGCTGGTCACTGCACGAGAGCGCTATGCTATATTCGCCACTGATCACGCCTCGTGTTAAACTGCAATGCACTCTCGCGCAGTGCAATTGCGCATCGTTGTTTTCGTCAGCTTCCACCTGTGGCGCGAACACATCAGATTGGTACCGAAGCCGCGCCTACGTGGACATATCAGCTTCGCTGGTCACTGCACGAGAGCGCTATGGTATATTTGCCACTGATCACGCCTCGTGTTAAACTGCAATGCAATCTCGCGCAGTGCAATTGCGCATCGTTGTTTTCGTCAGCTTCCATCTGTGGCGCGAACAGATCAGATTGGTACCGAAGCCGCGGCTACGTGGACATATCAGCTTCGCTGGTCACTGCACGAGAGCGCTATGCTATATTCGCCACTGATCACGCCTCGTGTTAAACTGCAATGCTCCCTCGCGCAGTGCAATTGCGCATCGTTGTTTTCGTCAGCTTCCATCTGTGGCGCGAACAGATCAGATTGGTACCGAAGCCGCGGCTACGTGGACATATCAGCTTCTCTGGTCACTGCACGAGAGCGCTATGCTATATTCGCCACTGATCACGCCTCGTGTTAAACTGCAGTGCACTCTCGCGCAGTGCAATTACGCATCGTTGTTTTCGTCAGCTTCCTTTTGTGGCGCGAACAGATCAGATTGGTACCGAAGCCGCGCCTACGCGGACATACCAGCTTCGCTGGTCACTGCACGAGAGCGCTATGCTATATTCGCCACTGATCACGCCTCGTGTTAAACTGCAATGCTCCCTCGCGCAGTGCAATTGCGCATCGTTGTTTTCGTCAGCTTCCACCTGTGGCGCGAACAGATCAGATTGGTACCGAAGCCGCGGCTACGTGGACATATCAGCTTCTCTGGTCACTGCACGAGAGCGCTATGCTATATTCGCCACTGATCACGCCTCGTGTTAAACTGCAATGCACTCTCGCGCAGTGCAATTGCGATCGTTGTTTTCGTCAGCTTCCATCTGTGGCGCGAACAGATCAGATTAATACCGAAGCCGCGCCTACGTGGACATATCAGCTTCGCTGGTCACTGCACGAGAGCGCTATGCTATATTCGCCACTGATCACACCTCGTGTTAAACTGCAATGCTCCCTCACGCAGTGCAATTGCGCATCGTTGTTTTGGTCAGCTTCCATCTGTGGCGCGAACAGATCAGATTGGTACCGAAGCTGCGTCTACGTGGACATCAGCTTCGCTGGTCACTGGACGAGAGCGCTATGCTATTTTCGCCGCTGATCACGCCTCGTGTTAAACTGCAGTGCACTCTCGCGCAGTGCAATTACGCATCGTTGTTTTCGTCAGCTTCCTTTTGTGGCGCGAACAGATCAGATTGGTACCGAAGCCGCGCCTACGCGGACATACCAGCTTCGCTGGTCACTGCACGAGAGCGCTATGCTATATTCGCCACTGATCACGCCTCGTGTTAAACTGCAATGCTCCCTCGCGCAGTGCAATTGCGCATCGTTGTTTTCGTCAGCTTCCATCTGTGGCGCGAACAGATCAGATTGGTACCGAAGCCGCGGCTACGTGGACATATCAGCTTCTCTGGTCACTGCACGAGAGCGCTATGCTATATTCGCCACTGATCACGCCTCGTGTTAAACTGCAATGCACTTTCGCGCAGTGCAATTGCGCATCGTTGTTTTCGTCAGCTTCCATCTGTGGCGCGAATAGATTAGATTGGTACCGGAACCACGGCTGCGCGAACACATGAGCTTCGCTGGTCACTGCACGAGAGCGCTATGCTATACTCGCCACTGATCACGCCTCGTGTTAAACTGCAATGCTCTCTCGCGCAGTGCAATTGCGCATCGTTGTTTGCGTCAGCTTCCATCTGCGGCGCGAACAGATCAGATTGGTACCGAAGCCGCGCCTACGTGGACATATCAGCTTCGCTGGTCACTGCACGAGAGCGCTATGCTATATTCGCCACTGATCACGCCTCGTGTTAAACTGCAATGCTCTCTCGCGCAGTGGAATAGCTCATCGTTGTTTTCGTCAGCTTCCATCTGTGGCGCGAACAGATCCGATTGGTACCGAAGCCGCGCCTACGCGGACATACCAGCTTCGCTGGTCACTGCACGAGAGCGCTATGCTATATTCGCCACTGATCTCGCGTCGTGTTAAACTGCAATGCTCTCTCGCGCAGTGCAATTGCGCATTGTTGTTTTCGTCAGCTTCCATCTGTGGCGCGAACAGATCAGATTGGTACCGAAGCCGCGCCTACGCGGACATACCAGCTTCGCTGGTCACTGCACGAGAGCGCTATGCTATATTCGCCACTGATCTCGCCTCGTGTTAAACTGCAATGCTCTCTCGCGCAGTGCAATAGCTCATCGTTGTTTTCGTCAGCTTCCATCTGTGGCGCGAACAGATCAGATTGGTACCGAAGCCGCGCCTACGTGGACATATCAGCTTCGCTGGTCACTGCACGAGAGCGCTATGCTATATTCGCCACTGATCACGCCTCGTGTTAAACTGCAATGCACTCTCGCGCAGTGCAATTGCGCATCGTTGTTTTCGTCAGCTTCCATCTGTGGCGCGAACAGATCAGATTGGTACCGAAGCCGCGCCTACGTGGATATATCAGCTTCGCTGGTCACTGCACGAGAGCGCTATGCTATATTCGCCACTGATCACGCCTCGTGTTAAACTGCAATGCTCCCTCGCGCAGTGCAATTGCGCATCGTTGTTTTCGTCAGCTTCCATCTGTGGCGCGAACAGATAAGATTGGTACCGAAGATGCGGCTACGTGGACATAGCTTCGCTGGTCACTGCACGAGAGCGCTATGCTATATTCGCCGCTGATCACGCCTCGTGTTAAACTTCAGTGCACTCTCGCGCAGTGCAATTACGCATCGTTGTTTTCGTCAGCTTCCATCTGTGGCGCGAACAGATCAGATTGGCACCGGAACCACGGCTGCGCGAACACATCAGCTTCGCTGGTCACTGGACGAGAGCGCTATGCTATTTTCGCCGCTGATCACGCCTCGTGTTAAACTTCAGTGCACTCTCGCGCAGTGCAATTACGCATCGTTGTTTTCGTCAGCTTCCTTTTGTGGCGCGAAAAGATCAGATTGGTACCGAAGCCGCGCCTACGCGGACATACCAGCTTCGCCGGTCACTGCACGAGAGCGCTATGCTATATTCGCCACTGATCACGCCTCGTGTTAAACTGCAATGCACTCTCGCGCAGTGCAATTGCGCATCGTTGTTTTCGTCAGCTTCCATCTGTGGCGCGAACAGATCAGATTGGTACCGAAGCCGCGCCTACGTGGACATATCAGCTTCGCTGGTCACTGCACGAGAGCGCTATGGTATATTTGCCACTGATCACGCCTCGTGTTAAACTGCAATGCAATCTCGCGCAGTGCAATTGCGCATCGTTGTTTTCGTCAGCTTCCATCTGTGGCGCGAACAGATCAGATTGGTACCGAAGCCGCGGCTACGTCGACATATCAGCTTCGCTGGTCACTGCACGAGAGCGCTATGCTATATTCGCCACTGATCACGCCTCGTGTTAAACTGCAATGCTCCCTCGCGCAGTGCAATTGCGCATCGTTGTTTTTGTCAGCTTCCATCTGTGGGGCGAACAGAGCAGATTGGTACCGAAGCCGCGCCTACGTGGACATATCAGCTTCGCTGGTCACTGCACGAGAGCGCTATGCTATATTCGCCACTGATCACGCCTCGTGTTAAACTGCAATGCACTCTCGCGCAGTGCAATTTCGCATCGTTGTTTTCGTCAGCTTCCATCTGTGGCGCGAACAGATCAGATTGGTACCGAAGCCGCGGCTACGTGGACATATCAGCTTCGCTGGTCACTGCACGAGAGCGCTATGCTATATTCGCCACTGATCACGCCTCGTGTTAAACTGCAATGCTCCCTCGTGCAGTGCAATTGGGCATCGTTGTTTTCGTCAGCTTCCATCTGTGGCGCGAACAGATCAGATTGGTACCGATGCCGCGGCTACGTGGACATATCAGCTTCTCTGGTCACTGCACGAGAGCGCTATGCTATATTCGCCACTGATCACGCCTCGTGTTAAACTGCAATACACTCTCGCGCAGTGCAATTACGCATCGTTGTTTTCGTCAGCTTCCATCTGTGGCGCGAATAGATTAGATTGGTACCGGAACCACGGCTGCGCGAACACATGAGCTTCGCTGGTCACTGCACGAGAGCGCTATGCTATATTCGCCACTGATCACGCCTCGTGTTAAACTGCAATGCTCTCTCGCGCAGTGCAATTGCGCATCGTTGTTTGCGTCAGCTTCCATCTGCGGCGCGAACAGATCAGATTGGTACCGAAGCCGCGCCTACGTGGACATATCAGCTTCGCTGGTCACTGCACGAGAGCGCTATGCTATATTCGCCACTGATCACGCCTCGTGTTAAACTGCAATGCTCTCTCGCGCAGTGCAATAGCTCATCGTTGTATTCGTCAGCTTCCATCTGTGGCGCGAACAGATCCGATTGGTACCGAAGCCGCGCCTACGCGGACATACCAGCTTCGCTGGTCACTGCACGAGAGCGCTATGCTATATTCGCCACTGATCTCGCGTCGTGTTAAACTGCAATGCTCTCTCGCGCAGTGCAATTGCGCATTGTTGTTTTCGTCAGCTTCCATCTGTGGCGCGAACAGATCAGATTGGTACCGAAGCCGCGCCTACGCGGACATACCAGCTTCGCTGGTCACTGCACGAGAGCGCTATGCTATATTCGCCACTGATCTCGCCTCGTGTTAAACTGCAATGCTCTCTCGCGCAGTGCAATAGCTCATCGTTGTTTTCGTCAGCTTCCATCTGTGGCGCGAACAGATCAGATTGGTACCGAAGCCGCGCCTACGTGGACATATCAGCTTCGCTGGTCACTGCACGAGAGCGCTATGCTATATTCGCCACTGATCACGCCTCGTGTTAAACTGCAATGCACTCTCGCGCAGTGCAATTGCGCATCGTTGTTTTCGTCAGCTTCCATCTGTGGCGCGAACAGATCAGATTGGTACCGAAGCCGCGCCTACGTGGATATATCAGCTTCGCTGGTCACTGCACGAGAGCGCTATGCTATATTCGCCACTGATCACGCCTCGTGTTAAACTGCAATGCTCCCTCGCGCAGTGCAATTGCGCATCGTTGTTTTCGTCAGCTTCCATCTGTGGCGCGAACAGATAAGATTGGTACCGAAGCTGCGGCTACGTGGACATAGCTTCGCTGGTCACTGCACGAGAGCGCTATGCTATATTCGCCGCTGATCACGCCTAGTGTTAAACTGCAGTGCACTCTCGCGCAGTGCAATTACGCATCGTTGTTTTCGTCAGCTTCCATCTGTGGCGCGAACAGATCAGATTGGCACCGGAACCACGGCTGCGCGAACACATCAGCTTCGCTGGTCACATCACGAGAGCGCTATGCTATATTCGCCACTGATCACGCCTCGTGTTAAACTGCAATGCTCTCTCGCGCAGTGCAATTGCGCATCGTTGTTTTCGTCAGCTTCCATCTGTGGCGCGAACAGATCAGATTGGTACCGAAGCCGCGCCTACGTGGACATATCAGCTTCGCTGGTCACTGCACGAGAGCGCTATGCTATATTCGCCACCGATCACGCCTCGTGTTAAACTGCAATGCTCTCTCGCGCAGTGCAATTGCGCATCGTTGTTTTCGTCAGCTTCCATCTGTGGCGCGAACAGATCAGATTGGCACCGGAACCACGGCTTCGCGAACACATCAGCTTCGCTGGTCACATCACGAGAGCGCTATGCTATATTCGCCACTGATCACGCCTCGTGTTAAACTGCAATGCTCTCTCGCGCAGTGCAATTACGCATCGTTGTTTTCGTCAGCTTCCATCTGTGGCGCGAACAGATCAGATTGGCACCGGAACCACGGCTGCGCGAACACATCAGCTTCGCTGGTCACATCACGAGAGCGCTATGCTATATTCGCCACTGATCACGCCTCGTGTTAAACTGCAATGCTCTCTCGCGCAGTGCAATTGCGCATCGTTGTTTTCGTCAGCTTCCATCTGTGGCGCGAACAGATCAGATTGGTACCGAAGCCGCGCCTACGTGGACATACCAGCTTCGCTGGTCACTGCACGAGAGCGCTATGCTATATTCGCCACCGATCACGCCTCGTGTTAAACTGCAATGCTCTCTCGCGCAGTGCAATTGCGCATCGTTGTTTTCGTCAGCTTCCATCTGTGGCGCGAACAGATCAGATTGGTACCGGAACCACGGCTGCGCGAACACATCAGCTTCGCTGGTCACATCACGAGAGCGCTATGCTATATTCGCCACCGATCACGCCTCGTGTTAAACTGCAATGCTCTCTCGCGCAGTGCAATTGCGCATCGTTGTTTTCGTCAGCTTCCATCTGTGGCGCGAACAGATCAGATTGGCACCGGAACCACGGCTGCGCGAACACATCAGCTTCGCTGGTCACATCACGAGAGCGCTATGCTATATTCGCCACTGATCACGCCTCGTGTTAAACTGCAATGCTCTCTCGCGCAGTGCAATTGCGCATCGTTGTTTTCGTCAGCTTCCATCTGTAGCGCGAACAGATCAGATTGGTACCGAAGCCGCGCCTACGTGGACATACCAGCTTCGCTGGTCACATCACGGGAGCGCTATGCTATATTCGCTACCGATCACGCCTCGTGTTAAACTGCAATGCTCTCTCGCGCAGTGCAATTGCGCATCGTTGTTTTCGTCAGCTTCCATCTGTGGCGCGAACAGATCAGATTGGTACCGGAACCACGGCTGCGCGAACACATCAGCTTCGCTGGTCACATCACGAGAGCGCTATGCTATATTCGCCACCGATCACGCCTCGTGTTAAACTGCAATGCTCTCTCGCGCAGTGCAATTGCGCATCGTTGTTTTCGTCAGCTTCCATCTGTGGCGCGAACAGATCAGATTGGTACCGGAACCACGGCTGCGCGAACACATCAGCTTCGCTGGTCACTGCACGAGAGCGCTATGCTATATTCGCCACCGATCACGCCTCGTGTTAAACTGCAATGCTCTCTCGCGCAGTGCAATTGCGCATCGTTGTTTTCGTCAGCTTCCATCTGTGGCGCGAACAGATCAGATTGGCACCGGAACCACGGCTGCGCGAACACATCAGCTTCGCTGGTCACATCACGAGAGCGCTATGCTATATTCGCCACTGATCACGCCTCGTGTTAAACTGCAATGCTCTCTCGCGCAGTGCAATTACGCATCGTTGTTTTCGTCAGCTTCCATCTGTGGCGCGAACAGATCAGATTGGCACCGGAACCACGGCTGCGCGAACACATCAGCTTCGCTGGTCACATCACGAGAGCGCTATGCTATATTCGCCACCGATCACGCCTCGTGTTAAACTGCAATGCTCTCTCGCGCAGTGCAATTGCGCATCGTTGTTTTCGTCAGCTTCCATCTGTGGCGCGAACAGATCAGATTGGTACCGGAACCACGGCTGCGCGAACACATCAGCTTCGCTGGTCACTGCACGAGAGCGCTATGCTATATTCGCCACCGATCACGCCTCGTGTTAAACTGCAATGCTCTCTCGCGCAGTGCAATTGCGCATCGTTGTTTTCGTCAGCTTCCATCTGTGGCGCGAACAGATCAGATTGGCACCGGAACCACGGCTGCGCGAACACATCAGCTTCGCTGGTCACATCACGAGAGCGCTATGCTATATTCGCCACTGATCACGCCTCGTGTTAAACTGCAATGCTCTCTCGCGCAGTGCAATTACGCATCGTTGTTTTCGTCAGCTTCCATCTGTGGCGCGAACAGATCAGATTGGCACCGGAACCACGGCTGCGCGAACACATCAGCTTCGCTGGTCACATCACGAGAGCGCTATGCTATATTCGCCACTGATCACGCCTCGTGTTAAACTGCAATGCTCTCTCGCGCAGTGCAATTGCGCATCGTTGTTTTCGTCAGCTTCCATCTGTGGCGCGAACAGATCAGATTGGTACCGAAGCCGCGCCTACGTAGACATATCAGCTTCGCTGGTCACTGCACGAGAGCGCTATGCTATATTCGCCACTGAACACGCCTCGTGGTAAACTGCAATGCACTCTCGCGCAGTGCAATTGCGCAACGTTGTTTTCGTCAGCTTCCATCTGTGGCGCCAACAGATCAGATTGGTACCGAAGCCGCGCCTACGTGGACATATCAGCTTCGCTGGTCACAGCACGAGAGCGCTATGCTATATTCGCCACTGATCACGCCTCGTGTTAAACTACAATGCACTCTCGCGCAGTGCAATTGCGCATCGTTGTTTTCGTCAGCTTCCATCTGTGGCGCGAACAGATCAGATTGGTACCGAAGCCGCGCCTACGTGGACATATCAGCTTCGCTGGTCACAGCACGAGAGCGCTATGCTATATTCGCCACTGATCACGCCTCGTGTTAAACTACAATGCACTCTCGCGCAGTGCAATTGCGCATCGTTGTTTTCGTCAGCTTCCATCTGTGGCGCGAACAGATCAGATTGGTTCCGAAGCCGCGCCTACGTGGACATATCAGCTTCGCTGGTCACTGCACGAGAGCGCTATGCTATATTCGCCACTGATCACGCCTCGTGTTAAACTGCAATGCACTCTCGCGCAGTGCAATTGCGCATCGTTGTTTTGGACAGCTTCCATCTGTGGCGCGAACAGATCAGATTGGTTCCGACGCCGCGCCTACGTGGACATATCAGCTTCGCTGTTCACTGCACGAGAGCGCTATGCTATATTCGCCACTGATCATGCCTCGTGTTAAACTGCAATGCACTCTCGCGCAGTGCAATTGCGCATCGTTGTTTTCGTCAGCTTCCATCTGTGGCGCGAACAGATCAGATTGGTTCCGAAGCCGCGCCTACGTGGACATATCAGCTTCGCTGGTCACTGCACGAGAGCGCTATGCTATATTCGCCACTGATCACGCCTCGTGTTAAACTGCAATGCTCCCTCGCGCAGTGCAATTGCGCATCGTTGTTTTCGTCAGCTTCCATCTGTGGCGCGAACAGATCAGATTGGTTCCGAAGCCGCGCCTACGTGGACATATCAGCTTCGCTGGTCACTGCACGAGAGCGCTATGCTTTATTCGCCACTGATCACGCCTCGTGTTAAACTGCAATGCTCCCTCGCGCAGTGCAATTGCGCATCGTTGTTTTCGTCAGCTTCCATCTGTGGCGCGAACAGATCAGATTGGTACCGACGCCGCGCCTACGTGGAGATATCAGCTTCGCTGTTCACTGCACGTTAGCGCTATGCTATATTCGCCACTGATCACGCCTCGTGTTATACTGCAATGCACTCTCGCGCAGTGCAATTGCGCATCGTTGTTTTCGTCAGCTTCCATCTGTGGCGCGAACAGATCAGATTGGTACCGAAGCCGCGCCTACGTGGACATATCAGCTTCGCTGGTCACTGCACGAGAGCGCTATGCTATATTCGCCGCTGATCACGCCTCGTGTTAAACTGCAATGCTCCCTCGCGCACTGCAATTGCGCATCGTTGTTTTCGTCAGCTTCCATCTGTGGCGCGAACAGATCAGATTGGTACCGAAGCCGCGGCTACGTGGACATATCAGCTTCGCTGGTCACTGCACGAGAGCGCTATGCTATATTCGCCACTGATCACGCCTCGTGTTAAACTTCAATGGTCCCTCGCGCAGTGCAATTGCGCATCGTTGTTTTCGTCTGCTTCCATCTGTGGCGCGAACAGATCAGATTGGTACCGAAGCCGCGGCTACGTGGACATATCAGCTTCGCTGGTCACTGCACGAGTGCGCTATGCTATATTCGCCACTGACCACGCCTCGTGTTAAACTGCAATGCACTCTCGCGCAGTGCAATTGCGCATCGTTGTTTTCGTCAGCTTCCATCTGTGGCGCGAACAGATCAGATTGGTACCGAAGCCGCGCCTACGTGAACATATCAGCTTCGCTGGTCACTGCACGAGAGCGCTATGCTTTATTCGCCACTGATCACGCCTCGTGTTAAACTGCAATGCTCTCTCGCGCAGTGCAATTGCGCATCGTTGTTTTCGTCAGCTTCCATCTGTGGCGCGAACAGATCAGATTGGTACCGAAGCCGCGCCTACGTGGACATACCAGCTTCGCTGGTCACTGCACGAGAGCGCTATGCTATATTCGCCACCGATCACGCCTTGTGTTAAACTGCAATGCTCTCTCGCGCAGTGCAATTGCGCATCGTTGTTTTTGTCAGCTTCCATCTGTGGCGCGAACAGATCAGATTGGCACCGGAACCACGGCTGCGCGAACACATCAGCTTCGCTGGTCACATCACGAGAGCGCTATGCTATATTCGCCACCGATCACGCCTCGTGTTAAACTGCAATGCTCTCTCGCGCAGTGCAATTGCGCATCGTTGTTTTCGTCAGCTTCCATCTGTGGCGCGAACAGATCAGATTGGTACCGGAACCACGGCTGCGCGAACACATCAGCTTCGCTGGTCACATCACGAGAGCGCTATGCTATATTCGCCACCGATCACGCCTCGTGTTAAACTGCAATGCTCTCTCGCGCAGTGCAATTGCGCATCGTTGTTTTCGTCAGCTTCCATCTGTGGCGCGAACAGATCAGATTGGTACCGGAACCACGGCTGCGCGAACACATCAGCTTCGCTGGTCACTGCACGAGAGCGCTATGCTATATTCGCCACCGATCACGCCTCGTGTTAAACTGCAATGCTCTCTCGCGCAGTGCAATTGCGCATCGTTGTTTTCGTCAGCTTCCATCTGTGGCGCGAACAGATCAGATTGGCACCGGAACCACGGCTGCGCGAACACATCAGCTTCGCTGGTCACATCACGAGAGCGCTATGCTATATTCGCCACTGATCACGCCTCGTGTTAAACTGCAATGCTCTCTCGCGCAGTGCAATTACGCATCGTTGTTTTCGTCAGCTTCCATCTGTGGCGCGAACAGATCAGATTGGCACCGGAACCACGGCTGCGCGAACACATCAGCTTCGCTGGTCACATCACGAGAGCGCTATGCTATATTCGCCACTGATCACGCCTCGTGTTAAACTGCAATGCTCTCTCGCGCAGTGCAATTGCGCATCGTTGTTTTCGTCAGCTTCCATCTGTGGCGCGAACAGATCAGATTGGTACCGAAGCCGCGCCTACTTAGACATATCAGCTTCGCTGGTCACTGCACGAGAGCGCTATGCTATATTCGCCACTGAACACGCCTCGTGGTAAACTGCAATGCACTCTCGCGCAGTGCAATTGCGCAACGTTGTTTTCGTCAGCTTCCATCTGTGGCGCCAACAGATCAGATTGGTACCGAAGCCGCGCCTACGTGGACATATCAGCTTCGCTGGTCACAGCACGAGAGCGCTATGCTATATTCGCCACTGATCACGCCTCGTGTTAAACTACAATGCACTCTCGCGCAGTGCAATTGCGCATCGTTGTTTTCGTCAGCTTCCATCTGTGGCGCGAACAGATCAGATTGGTACCGAAGCCGCGCCTACGTGGACATATCAGCTTCGCTGGTCACAGCACGAGAGCGCTATGCTATATTCGCCACTGATCACGCCTCGTGTTAAACTACAATGCACTCTCGCGCAGTGCAATTGCGCATCGTTGTTTTCGTCAGCTTCCATCTGTGGCGCGAACAGATCAGATTGGTTCCGAAGCCGCGCCTACGTGGACATATCAGCTTCGCTGGTCACTGCACGAGAGCGCTATGCTATATTCGCCACTGATCACGCCTCGTGTTAAACTGCAATGCACTCTCGCGCAGTGCAATTGCGCATCGTTGTTTTGGACAGCTTCCATCTGTGGCGCGAACAGATCAGATTGGTTCCGACGCCGCGCCTACGTGGACATATCAGCTTCGCTGTTCACTGCACGAGAGCGCTATGCTATATTCGCCACTGATCATGCCTCGTGTTAAACTGCAATGCACTCTCGCGCAGTGCAATTGCGCATCGTTGTTTTCGTCAGCTTCCATCTGTGGCGCGAACAGATCAGATTGGTTCCGAAGCCGCGCCTACGTGGACATATCAGCTTCGCTGGTCACTGCACGAGAGCGCTATGCTATATTCGCCACTGATCACGCCTCGTGTTAAACTGCAATGCTCCCTCGCGCAGTGCAATTGCGCATCGTTGTTTTCGTCAGCTTCCATCTGTGGCGCGAACAGATCAGATTGGTTCCGAAGCCGCGCCTACGTGGACATATCAGCTTCGCTGGTCACTGCACGAGAGCGCTATGCTTTATTCGCCACTGATCACGCCTCGTGTTAAACTGCAATGCTCCCTCGCGCAGTGCAATTGCGCATCGTTGTTTTCGTCAGCTTCCATCTGTGGCGCGAACAGATCAGATTGGTACCGACGCCGCGCCTACGTGGAGATATCAGCTTCGCTGTTCACTGCACGTTAGCGCTATGCTATATTCGCCACTGATCACGCCTCGTGTTATACTGCAATGCACTCTCGCGCAGTGCAATTGCGCATCGTTGTTTTCGTCAGCTTCCATCTGTGGCGCGAACAGATCAGATTGGTACCGAAGCCGCGCCTACGTGGACATATCAGCTTCGCTGGTCACTGCACGAGAGCGCTATGCTATATTCGCCGCTGATCACGCCTCGTGTTAAACTGCAATGCTCCCTCGCGCACTGCAATTGCGCATCGTTGTTTTCGTCAGCTTCCATCTGTGGCGCGAACAGATCAGATTGGTACCGAAGCCGCGGCTACGTGGACATATCAGCTTCGCTGGTCACTGCACGAGAGCGCTATGCTATATTCGCCACTGATCACGCCTCGTGTTAAACTTCAATGGTCCCTCGCGCAGTGCAATTGCGCATCGTTGTTTTCGTCTGCTTCCATCTGTGGCGCGAACAGATCAGATTGGTACCGAAGCCGCGGCTACGTGGACATATCAGCTTCGCTGGTCACTGCACGAGTGCGCTATGCTATATTCGCCACTGACCACGCCTCGTGTTAAACTGCAATGCACTCTCGCGCAGTGCAATTGCGCATCGTTGTTTTCGTCAGCTTCCATCTGTGGCGCGAACAGATCAGATTGGTACCGAAGCCGCGCCTACGTGAACATATCAGCTTCGCTGGTCACTGCACGAGAGCGCTATGCTTTATTCGCCACTGATCACGCCTCGTGTTAAACTGCAATGCTCCCTCGCGCAGTGCAATTGCGCATCGTTGTTTTCGTCAGCTTCCATCTGTGGCGCGAACAGATCAGATTGGTTCCGAAGCCGCGCCTACGTGGACATATCAGCTTCGCTGGTCACTGCACGAGAGCGCTATGCTATATTCGCCACTGATCACGCCTCGTGTTAAACTGCAATGCACTCTCGCGCAGTGCAATTGCGCATCGTTGTTTTGGACAGCTTCCATCTGTGGCGCGAACAGATCAGATTGGTTCCGACGCCGCGCCTACGTGGACATATCAGCTTCGCTGTTCACTGCACGAGAGCGCTATGCTATATTCGCCACTGATCATGCCTCGTGTTAAACTGCAATGCACTCTCGGGCAGTGCAATTGCGCATCGTTGTTTTCGTCAGCTTCCATCTGTGGCGCGAACAGATCAGATTGGTTCCGAAGCCGCGCCTACGTGGACATATCAGCTTCGCTGGTCACTGCACGAGAGCGCTATGCTATATTCGCCACTGATCACGCCTCGTGTTAAACTGCAATGCTCCCTCGCGCAGTGCAATTGCGCATCGTTGTTTTCGTCAGCTTCCATCTGTGGCGCGAACAGATCAGATTGGTTCCGAAGCCGCGCCTACGTGGACATATCAGCTTCGCTGGTCACTGCACGAGAGCGCTATGCTTTATTCGCCACTGATCACGCCTCGTGTTAAACTGCAATGCTCCCTCGCGCAGTGCAATTGCGCATCGTTGTTTTCGTCAGCTTCCATCTGTGGCGCGAACAGATCAGATTGGTACCGACGCCGCGCCTACGTGGAGATATCAGCTTCGCTGTTCACTGCACGTTAGCGCTATGCTATATTCGCCACTGATCACGCCTCGTGTTATACTGCAATGCACTCTCGCGCAGTGCAATTGCGCATCGTTGTTTTCGTCAGCTTCCATCTGTGGCGCGAACAGATCAGATTGGTACCGAAGCCGCGCCTACGTGGACATATCAGCTTCGCTGGTCACTGCACGAGAGCGCTATGCTATATTCGCCGCTGATCACGCCTCGTGTTAAACTGCAATGCTCCCTCGCGCACTGCAATTGCGCATCGTTGTTTTCGTCAGCTTCCATCTGTGGCGCGAACAGATCAGATTGGTACCGAAGCCGCGGCTACGTGAACATATCAGCTTCGCTGGTCACTGCACGAGAGCGCTATGCTATATTCGCCACTGATCACGCCTCGTGTTAAACTTCAATGGTCCCTCGCGCAGTGCAATTGCGCATCGTTGTTTTCGTCTGCTTCCATCTGTGGCGCGAACAGATCAGATTGGTACCGAAGCCGCGGCTACGTGGACATATCAGCTTCGCTGGTCACTGCACGAGTGCGCTATGCTATATTCGCCACTGACCACGCCTCGTGTTAAACTGCAATGCACTCTCGCGCAGTGCAATTGCGCATCGTTGTTTTCGTCAGCTTCCATCTGTGGCGCGAACAGATCAGATTGGTACCGAAGCCGCGCCTACGTGAACATATCAGCTTCGCTGGTCACTGCACGAGAGCGCTACGCTATATTCGCCATTGATCACGCCTCGTGTTAAACTGCAATGCACTCTCGCGCAGTGCAATTGCGCATCGTTGTTTTCGTCAGCTTCCATCTGTGGCGCGAACAGATCAGATTGGTACCGAAGCCGCGCCTACGTGGACATATCAGCTTCGCTGGTCACTGCACGAGAGCGCTATGCTATATTCGCCACTGATCACGCCTCGTGTTAAACTGCAATGCCCCCTCGCGCATTGCAATTGCGCATCGTTGTTTTCGTCAGCTTCCATCTGTGGCGCGAACAGATCATATTGGTACCGAAGCCGCGGCTACGTGGAAATATCAGCTTCGCTGGTCACTGCACGAGAGCGCTATGCTATATTCGCCACTGATCACGCCTCGTGTTAAACTGCAATGCTCCCTCGCGCAGTGCAATTGCGCATCGTTGTTTTCGTCAGCTTCCATCTGTGGCGCGAACAGATCAGATTGGTACCGAAGCCGCGGCTACGTGGACATATCAGCTTCGCTGGTCACTGCACGAGTGCGCTATGCTATATTCGCCACTGATCACGCCTCGTGTTATACTGCAATGCACTCTCGCGCAGTGCAATTGCGCATCGTTGTTTTCCTCAGCTTCCATCTGTGGCGCGAACAGATCAGATTGGTACCGAAGCCGCGCCTACGTGGACATATCAGCTTCGCTGGTCACTGCACGAGAGCGCTATGCTATATTCGCCACTGATCACGCCTCGTGTTAAACTGCAATGCACTCTCGCGCAGTGCAATTGCGCATCGTTGTTTTCGTCAGCTTCCATTTGTGGCGCGAACAGATCAGATTGGTACCGAAGCCGCGCCTACGTGGACATATCAACTTCGCTGCTCACTGCACGTGAGCGCTATGCTATATTCGCCACTGATCACGCCTCGTGTTAAACTGCAATGCACTCTCGCGCAGTGCAATTGCGCATCGTTGTTTTCGTCAGCTTCCATCTATGGCGCGAACAGATCAGATTGGTACCGAAGCCGCTATGCTATATTCGCCACTGATCACGCCTCGTGTTAAACTGCAATGCTCTCTCGCGCAGTGCAATAGCTCATCGTTGTTTTCGTCAGCTTCCATCTGTGGCGCGAACAGATCAGATTGGTACCGAAGCCGCGCCTACGCGGACATATCAGCTTCGCTGGTCACTGCACGAGAGCGCTATGCTATATTCGCCACCGATCACGCCACGTGTTAAACTGCAATGCTCTCTCGCGCAGTGCATTTGCGCATCGTTGTTTTGGTCAGCTTCCATTTGTGGCGCGAACAGATCAGATTGGTACCGAAGCCGCGCCTCCATGGACATATCAGCTTCGCTGGTCACAGCACGAGAGCGCTATGCTATATTCGCCACTGATCACGCCTCGTGTTAAACTGCAATGCACTCTCGCGAATTGGATTTGCGCATCGTTGTTTTCGTCAGCTTCCATCTGTGGCGCGAACAGGTCAGATTGGTACCGAAGCCGCGCCTACGTGGACATATCAGCTTCGCTGGTCACTGCACGAGAGCGCTATGCTATATTCGCCACTGATCACGCCTGCTGTTAAACTGCAAAGCACTCTCGCGCAGTGCAATTGCGCATCGTTGTTTTCGTCAGCTTCCATCTGTGGCGCTAACAGATCAGATTGGTACCGAAGCCGCTATGCTATATTCGCCACTGATCATGCCTCGTGTTAAACTGCAATGCTCTCTCGCGCAGTGCAATAGCTCATCGTTGTTTTCGTCAGCTTCCATCTGTGGCGCGAACAGATCAGATTGGTACCGAAGCCGCGCCTACGCGGACATACCAGCTTCGCTGGTCACTGCACGAGAGCGCTATGCTATATTCGCCACCGATCACGCCTCGTGTTAAACTGCAATGCTCTCTCGCGCAGTGCAATTGCGCATCGTTGTTTTCGTCAGCTTCGATCTGTGGCGCGAACAGATCAGATTGGTACCGAAGCCGCGCCTACGTGGACCTATCAGCTTCGCTGGTCACTGCACGAGAGCGCTATGCTATATTCGCCACTGATCACGCCTCGTGTTATACTGCAATGCACTCTCGCGCAGTGCAATTGCGCATCGTTGTTTTCGTCAGCTTCCATCTGTCGCGCGAACAGATCAGATTGGTACCGAAGCCGCGCCTACGTGGACATATCAGCTTCGCTGGTCACTGCACGAGAGCGCTATGCTATATTCGCCACTGATCACTTCTCGTGTTAAACTGCAATGCTCCCTCGCGCAGTGCAATTGCGCATCGTTGTTTTCGTCAGCTTCCATCTGTGGCGCGAACAGATCAGATTGGTACCGAAGCCGCGGCTACGTGGACATATCAGCTTCGCTGGTCACTGCACGAGTGCGCTATGCTATATTCGCCACTGACCACGCCTCGTGTTAAACTGCAATGCACTCTCGTGCAGTGCAATTGCGCATCGTTGTTTTCGTCAGCTTCCATCTGTGGCGCGAACAGATCATATTGGTACCGAAGCCGCGCCTCCGTGGACATATCAGCTTCGCTGGTCACAGCACGAGAGCGCTATGCTATATTCGCCACTGATCACGCCTCGTGTTAAACTGCAATGCACTCTCGCGCAGTGCAATTGCGCATCGTTGTTTTCGTCAGCTTCCATCTGTGGCGCGAACAGATCAGATTGGTACCGAAGCCGCGCCTACGTGGACATATCAGCTTCGCTGGTCACTGCACGAGAGCGCTATGCTATATTCGCCACTGATCACGCCTCGTGTTAAACTACAATGCAATCTCGCGCAGTGCAATTGCGCATCATTGTTTTCGTCAGCTTCCATCTGTGGCGCGCAGATTGGTACCGAAGCCGCGCCTACGTGGACATATCAGCTTCGCTGGTCACTGCACGAGAGCGCTATGCTATATTCGCCACTGATCACGCCTTGTGTTAAACTACAATGCAATCTCGCGCAGTGCAATTGCGCATCATTGTTTTCGTCAGCTTCCATCTGTGGCGCGCAGATTGGTACCGAAGCCGCGCCTACGTGGACTTATCAGCTTCGCTGGTCACTGCACGAGAGCGCAATGCTATATTCGCCACTGATCACGCCTCGTGTTAAACTGCAATGCAATCTCGCGCAGGGCAATTGCGCATCGTTGTTTTCGTCAGCTTCCATCTGTGGCGCGAACAGATCAGATTGGTACCGAAGCCGCTATGCTATATTCGCTACTGATCACGCCTCGTGTTAAACTGCAATGCACTCTCGCGCAGGGCAATTGCGCATCGTTGTTTTCGTCAGCTTCCATCTGTGGCGCGAACAGATCAGATTGGTACCGAAGCCGCTATGCTATATTCGCCACTGATCACGCCTCGTGTTAAACTGCAATGCACTCTCGCGCAGGGCAATTGCGCATCGTTGTTTTCGTCAGCTTCCATCTGTGGCGCGAACAGATCAGATCGGTACCGAAGCCGCTATGCTATATTCGCTACTGATCACGCCTCGTGTTAAACTGCAATGCACTCTCGCGCAGTGCAATTGCGCATCGTTGTTTTCGTCAGCTTCCATCTGTGGCGCGAACAGATCAGATTGGTACTGAAGCCACGCCTACGTGGACATATCAGCTTCGCTGGTCACTGCACGAGAGCGCTATGCTATATTCGCCACTGATCACGCCTCGTGTTAAACTGCAATGCACTGTCGCGCAGTGCAATTGCGCATCGTTGTTTTCGTCAGCTTCCATCTGTGGCGCGAACACATCAGATTGGTACCGAAGCTGCGCCTACGTGGACATATCAGCTTCGCTGGTCACTGCACGAGAGCGCTATGCTATATTCGCCACTGATCACGCCTCGTGTTAAACTGCAATGCTCCCTCGCGCAGTGCAATTGCGCATCGTTGTTTTCGTCAGCTTCCATCTGTGGCGCGAACAGATCAGATTGGTACCGAAGCCGCGCCTACGTGCACATATCAGCTTCGATGGTCACTGCACGAGAGCGCTATGCTATATTCGCCACTGATCACGTCTCGTGTTAAACTGCAATGCACTCTTGAGCAGTGCAATTGCGCATCGTTGTTTTCGACAGCTTCCATCTGTGGCGCGAACAGATCAGATTGGTACCGAAGCCGCGCCTACGTGGACATATCAGCTTCGCTGGTCACTGCACGAGAGCGCTATGCCATATTCGCCACTGATCACGCCTCGTGTTAAACTGCAATGCACTCTCGCGCAGTGCAATTGCGCATCGTTGTTTTCGTCAGCTTCCATCTGTGGCGCGAACAGATCAGATTGGTACCGAAGCCGCGCCTACGTGGACATATCAGCTTCGATGGTCACTGCACGAGAGCGCTATGCTATATTCGCCATTGATCACGCCTCGTGTTAAACTGCAATGCACTCTCGCGCAGTGCAATTGCGCATCGTTGTTTTCGTCAGCTTTCATCTGTGGCGCGAACAGATCAGATTGGTACCGAAGCCGCGCCTACGTGGACATATCAGCTTCGCTGGTCACTGCACGAGAGCGCTATGCTATATTCGCCACTGATCACGCCTCGTGTTAAACTGCAATGCACTCTCGCGCAGTGCAATTGCGCATCGTTGTTTTCGTCAGCTTCCATTTGTGGCGCGAACAGATCAGATTGGTACCGAAGCCGCGCCTACGTGGACATATCAGCTTCGCTGTTCACTGCACGATAGCGCTATGCTATATTCGCCACTGATCACGCCTCGTGTTATACTGCAATGCACTCTCGCGCAGTGCAATTGCGCATCGTTGTTTTCGTCAGCTTCCATCTGTGGCGCGAACAGATCAGATTGGTACCGAAGCCGCGGCTACGTGGACATATCAGTTTCGCTGGTCACTGCACGAGAGCGCTATGCTATATTCGCCACTGATCACGCCTCGTGTTAAACTGCAATGCTCCCTCGCGCAGTGCAATTGCGCATCGTTGTTTTCGTCAGCTTCCATCTGTGGCGCGAACAGATCAGATTGGTACCGAAGCCGCGGCTACGTGGACATATCAGCTTCGCTGGTCACTGCACGAGAGCGCTATGCTATATTCGCCACTGATCACGCCTCGTGTTAAACTGCAATGCACTCTCGAGCAGTGCAATTGCGCATCGTTGTTTTCGTCAGCTTCCATCTGTGGCGCGAACAGATCAGATTGGTACCGAAGCCGCGCCAACGTGGACATATCAGCTTCGCTGGTCACTGCACGAGAGCACTATGCTATATTCGACACTGAACACGCCTCGTGTTAAACTGCAATGCACTCTCGCGCAGTGCAATTGCGCATCGTTGTTTTCGTCAGCTTCCATCTGTGGCGCGAACAGATCAGATTGGTACCGAAGCCGCGCCTACGTGGACATATCAGCTTCGATGGTCACTGCACGAGAGCGCTATGCTATATTCGCCATTGATGACGCCTCGTGTTAAACTGCAATGCACTCTCGCGCAGTGCAATTGCGCATCGTTGTTTTCGTCAGCTTCCATCTGTGGCGCGAACAGATCAGATTGGTACCGAAGCCGCGCCTACGAGGACATATCAGCTTCGCTGGTCACTGCACGAGAGCGCTATGCTATATTCGCCACTGATCACGCCTCGTGTTAAACTGCAATGCACTCTCGCGCAGTGCAATTGCGCATCGTTGTTTTCGTCAGCTTCCATCTGTGGCGCGAACAGATCAGATTGGTACCGAAGCCGCGCCTACGTGGACATATCAGCTTCGCTGGTCACTGCACGAGAGCGCTATGCTATATTCGCCACTGATCACGCCTCGTGTTAAACTGCAATGCACTCTCGCGCAGTGCAATTGCGCATCGTTGTTTTCGTCAGCTTCCATTTGTGGCGCGAACAGATCAGATTGGTACCGAAGCCGCGCCTACGTGGACATATCAGCTTCGCTGCTCACTGCACGTGAGCGCTATGCTATATTCGCCACTGATCACGCCTCGTGTTAAACTGCAATGCACTCTCGCGCAGTGCAATTGCGCATCGTTGTTTTCGTCAGCTTCCATCTGTGGCGCGAACAGATCAGATTGGTACCGAAGCCGCGCCTCCGTGGACATATCAGCTTCGCTGGTCACAGCACGAGAGCGCTATGCTATATTCGCCACTGATCACGCCTCGTGTTAAACTGCAATGCACTCTCGCGCAGTGGAATTGCGCATCGTTGTTTTTGTCAGCTTCCATCTGTGGCGCGAACAGATCAGATTGGTACCGAAGCCGCGCCTACGTGGACATATCAGCTTCGCTGGTCACTGCACGAAAGCGCTATGCTATATTCGCCACTGATCACGCCTCGTGTTAAACTGCAATGCACTCTCGCGCAGTGCAATTGCGCATCGTTGTTTTCGTCAGCTTCCATCTGTGGCGCGAACAGATCAGATTGGTACCGAAGCCGCTATGCTATATTCGCCACTAATCACGCCTCGTGTTAAACTGCAATGCACTCTCGCGCAGTGCAATTGCGCATCGTTGTTTTCGTCAGCTTCTATGTGTGGCGCGAACAGATCAGATTGGTACCGAAGCCGCGCCTACGTGGACATATCAGTTTCGCTGGTCACTGCACGAGAGCGCTATGCTATATTCGCCACTGATCACGCCTCGTGTTAAACTGCAATGCTCCCTCGCGCAGTGCAATTGCGCATCGTTGTTTTCGTCAGCTTCCATCTGTGGCGCGAACAGATCAGATTGGTACCGAAGCCGCGGCTACGTGGACATATCAGCTTCGCTGGTCACTGCACGAGAGCGCTATGCTATATTCGCCACTGATCACGCCTCGTGTTAAACTGCAATGCACTCTTGAGCAGTGCAATTGCGCATCGTTGTTTTCGTCAGCTTCCATCTGTGGCGCGAACAGATCAGATTGGTACCGAAGCCGCGCCTACGTGGACATATCAGCTTCGCTGGTCACTGCACGAGAGCACTATGCTATATTCGCCACTGAACACGCCTCGTGTTAAACTGCAATGCACTCTCGCGCAGTGCAATTGCGCATCGTTGTTTTCGTCAGCTTCCATCTGTGGCGCGAACAGATCAGATTGGTACCGAAGCCGCGCCTACGTGGACATATCAGCTTCGATGGTCACTGCACGAGAGCGCTATGCTATATTCGCCATTGATCACGCCTCGTGTTAAACTGCAATGCACTCTCGCGCAGTGCAATTGCGCATCGTTGTTTTCGTCAGCTTCCATCTGTGGCGCGAACAGATCAGATTGGTACCGAAGCCGCGCCTACGTGGACATATCAGCTTCGCTGGTCACTGCACGAGAGCGCTATGCTATATTCGCCACTGATCACGCCTCGTGTTAAACTGCAATGCACTCTCGCGCAGTGCAATTGCGCATCGTTGTTTTCGTCAGCTTCCATCTGTGGCGCGAACAGATCAGATTGGTACCGAAGCCGCGCCTACGTGGACATATCAGCTTCGCTGGTCACTGCACGAGAGCGCTATGCTATATTCGCCACTGATCACGCCTCGTGTTAAACTGCAATGCACTCTCGCGCAGTGCAATTGCGCATCGTTGTTTTCGTCAGCTTCCATTTGTGGCGCGAACAGATCAGATTGGTACCGAAGCCGCGCCTACGTGGACATATCAGCTTCGCTGCTCACTGCACGTGAGCGCTATGCTATATTCGCCACTGATCACGCCTCGTGTTAAACTGCAATGCACTCTCGCGCAGTGCAATTGCGCATCGTTGTTTTCGTCAGCTTCCATCTGTGGCGCGAACAGATCAGATTGGTACCGAAGCCGCGCCTCCGTGGACATATCAGCTTCGCTGGTCACAGCACGAGAGCGCTATGCTATATTCGCCACTGATCACGCCTCGTGTTAAACTGCAATGCACCCTCGCGCAGTGGAATTGCGCATCGTTGTTTTCGTCAGCTTCCATCTGTGGCGCGAACAGATCAGATTGGTACCGAAGCCGCTATGCTATATTCGCCACTAATCACGCCTCGTGTTAAACTGCAATGCACTCTCGCGCAGTGCAATTGCGCATCGTTGTTTTCGTCAGCTTCCATCTGTGGCGCGAACAGATCAGATTGGTACCGAAGCCGCTATGCTATATTCGCCACTGATCACGCCTCGTGTTAAACTGCAATGCACTCTCGCGCAGTGCAATTGCGCATCGTTGTTTTCGTCAGCTTCCATCTGTGGCGCGAACAGATCAGATTGGTACCGAAGCCGCGCCTACGGGGACATATCAGCTTCGCTGGTCACTGCACGACAGCGCTATGCTATATTCGCCACTGATCACGCCTCGTGTTAAACTGCAATGCACTCTCGCGCAGTGCAATTGCGCATCGTTGTTTTCGTCAGCTTCCATCTGTGGCGCGAACAGATCAGATTGGTACCGAAGCCGCGCCTACGTGGACATATCAGCTTCGATGGCCACTGCACGAGAGCGCTATGCTATATTCGCCACTGATCACGCCTCGTGTTAAACTGCAATGCACTCTTGAGCAGTGCAATTGCGCATCGTTGTTTTCGTCAGCTTCCATCTGTGGCGCGAACAGATCAGATTGGTACCGAAGCCGCGCCTACGTGGACATATCAGCTTCGCTGGTCACTGCACGAGAGCGCTATGCCATATTCGCCACTGATCACGCCTCGTGTTAAACTGCAATGCACTCTCGCGCAGTGCAATTGCGCATCGTTGTTTTCGTCAGCTTCCATCTGTGGCGCGAACAGATCAGATTGGTACCGAAGCCGCGCCTACGTGGACATATCAGCTTCGCTGGTCACTGCACGAGAGCGCTATGCTATATTCGCCACTGATCACGCCTCGTGTTAAACTGCAATGCTCCCTCGCGCAGTGCAATTGCGCATCGTTGTTTTCGTCTGCTTCCATCTGTGGCGCGAACAGATCAGATTGGTACCGAAGCCGCGGCTACGTGGACATATCAGCTTCGATGGTCACTGCACGAGTGCGCTATGCTATATTCGCCACTGACCACGCCTCGTGTTAAACTGCAATGCACTCTCGCGCAGTGCAATTGCGCATCGTTGTTTTCGTCAGCTTCCATCTGTGGCGCGAACAGATCAGATTGGTACCGAAGCCGCGCCTACGTGGACATATCAGCTTCGATGGTCACTGCACGAGAGCGCTATGCTATATTCGCCACTGATCACGCCTCGTGTTAAACTGCAATGCACTCTTGAGCAGTGCAATTGCGCATCGTTGTTTTCGTCAGCTTCCATCTGTGGCGCGAACAGATCAGATTGGCACCGAAGTCGCGCCTACGTGGACATATCAGCTTCGCTGGTCACTGCACGAGAGCGCTATGCCATATTCGCCACTGATCACGCCTCGTGTTAAACTGCAATGCACTCTCGCGCAGTGCAATTGCGCATCGTTGTTTTCGTCAGTTTTCATTTGTGGCGCGAACAGGTCAGATTGGTACCGAAGCCGCGCCTACGTGGACATATCAGCTTCGCTGTTCACTGCACGATAGCGCTATGCTATATTCGCCACTGATCACGCCTCGTGTTATACTGCAATGCACTCTCGCGCAGTGCAATTGCGCATCGTTGTTTTCGTCAGCTTCCATCTGTGGCGCGAACAGATCAGATTGGTACCGAAGCCGCGCCTACGTGGACATATCAGTTTCGCTGGTCACTGCACGAGAGCGCTATGCTATATTCGCCACTGATCACGCCTCGTGTTAAACTGCAATGCTCCTTTGCGCAGTGCAATTGCGCATCGTTGTTTTCGTCAGCTTCCATCTGTGGCGCGAACAGATCAGATTGGTACCGAAGCCGCGGCTACGTGGACATATCAGCTTCGCTGGTCACTGCACGAGAGCGCCATGCTATATTCGCCACTGATCACGCCTCGTGTTAAACTGCAATGCTCCCTCGCGCAGTGCAATTGCGCATCGTTGTTTTCGTCTGCTTCCATCTGTGGCGCGAACAGATCAGATTGGTACCGAAGCCGCGGCTACGTGGACATATAAGCTTCGCTGGTCACTGCACGAGAGCGCTATGCTATATTCGCCACTGATCACGCCTCGTGTTAAACTGCAATGCTCCCTCGCGCAGTGCAATTGCGCATCGTTGTTTTCGTGAGCTTCCATCTGTGGCGCGAACAGATCAGATTGGTACCGAAGCCGCGCTTACGTGGACATATCAGCTTCGCTGGTCACTGCACGAGAGCGCTATGCTATATTCGCCACTGATCACGCCTCGTGTTAAACTGCAATGCACTCTCGCGAAGTGCAATTGCGCATCGTTGTTTTCGTCAGCTTCCATTTGTGGCGCGAACAGATCAGATTGGTACAGAAGCCGCGCCTACGTGGACATATCAGCTTCGCTGCTCACTGCACGTGAGCGCTATGCTACATTCGCCACTGATACCGCCTCGTGTTAAACTGCAATGCACTCTCGCGCAGTGGAATTGCGCATCGTTGTTTTCGTCAGCTTCCATCTGTGGCGCGAACAGATCAGATTGGTACCGAAGCCGCGCCTACGTGGACATATCAGCTTCGCTGGTCACTGCACGAAAGCGCTATGCTATATTCGCCACTGATCACGCCTCGTGTTAAACTGCAATGGACTCTCGCGCAGTGCAATTGCGCATCGTTGTTTTCGTCAGCTTCCATCTGTGGCGCGAAGAGATCAGATTGGTACCGAAGCCGCTATGCTATATTCGCCACTGATCACGCCTCGTGTTAAACTGCAATGCACTCTCGCGCAGTGCAATTGCGCATCGTTGTTTTCGTCAGCTTCCATCTGTGGCGCGAACAGATCAGATTGGTACCGACGCCGCTATGCTATATTCGCCACTGATCACGCCTCGTGTTAAACTGCAATGCACTCTCGCGCAGTGCAATTGCGCATCGTTGTTTTCGTCAGCTTCCATCTGTGGCGCGAACAGATCAGATTGGTACCGAAGCCGCGCCTACGGGGACATATCAGCTTCGCTGGTCACTGCACGACAGCGCTATGCTATATTCGCCACTGATCACGCCTCGTGTTAAACTGCAATGCACTCTTGCGCAGTGCAATTTCGCATCGACGTTTTCGTCAGCTTCCATCTGTGGCGCGAACAGATCAGATTGGTACCAAAGCCGCGCCTATGTGGACATATCAGCTTCGCTGTTCACTGCACGATAGCGCTATGCTATATTCGCCACTGATCACGCCTCGTGTTATACTGCAATGCACTCTCGCGCAGTGCAATTGCGCATCGTTGTTTTCGTCAGCTTCCATCTGTGGCGCGAACAGATCAGATTGGTACCGAAGCCGCGCCTACGTGGACATATCAGTTTCGCTGGTCACTGCACGAGAGCGCTATGCTATATTCGCCACTGATCACGCCTCGTGTTAAACTGCAATGCTCCTTCGCGCAGTGCAATTGCGCATCGTTGTTTTCGTCAGCTTCCATCTGTGGCGCGAACAGATCAGATTGGTACCGAAGCCGCGGCTACGTGGACATATCAGCTTCGCTGGTCACTGCACGAGAGCGCTATGCTATATTCGCCACTGATCACGCCTCGTGTTAAACTGCAATGCACTCTCGCGAAGTGCAATTGCGCATCGTTGTTTTCGTCAGCTTCCATTTGTGGCGCGAACAGATCAGATTGGTACCGAAGCCGCGCCTACGTGGACATATCAGCTTCGCTGCTCACTGCACGTGAGCGCTATGATATATTCGCCACTGATCCCGCCTCGTGTTAAACTGCAATGCACTCTCGCGCAGTGGAATTGCGCATCGTTGTTTTCGTCAGCTTCCATCTGTGGCGCGAACAGATCAGATTGGTACCGAAGCCGCGCCTACGTGGACATATCAGCTTCGCTGGTCACTGCCCGAAAGCGCTATGCTATATTCGCCACTGATCACGCCTCGTGTTAAACTGCAATGGACTCTCGCGCAGTGCAATTGCGCATCGTTGTTTTCGTCAGCTTCCATCTGTGGCGCGAACAGATCAGATTGGTACCGAAGCCGCTATGCTATATTCGCCACTGATCACGCCTCGTGTTAAACTGCAATGCTCCCTCGCGCAGTGCAATTGCGCATCGTTGTTTTCGTCTGCTTCCATCTGTGGCGCGAACAGATCAGATTGGTACCGAAGCCGCGCTTACGTGGACATATCAGCTTCGCTGGTCGCTGCACGAGAGCGCTATGCTATATTCGCCACTGATCACGCCTCGTGTTAAACTGCAATGCACTCTCGCGAAGTGCAATTGCGCATCGTTGTTTTTGTCAGCTTCCATTTGTGGCGCGAACAGATCAGATTGGTACAGAAGCCGCGCCTACGTGGACATATCAGCTTCGCTGCTCACTGCACGTGAGCGCTATGCTATATTCGCCACTGATCCCGCCTCGTGTCAAACTGCAATGCACTCTCGCGCAGTGGAATTGCGCATCGTTGTTTTCGTCAGCTTCCATCTGTGGCGCGAACAGATCAGATTGGTACCGAAGCCGCGGCTACGTGGACATATCAGCTTCGCTGGTCACTGCACGAGAGCGCTATGCTATATTCGCCACTGATCACGCCTCGTGTTAAACTGCAATGCACTCTCGCGAAGTGCAATTGCGCATCGTTGTTTTCGTCAGCTTCCATTTGTGGCGCGAACAGATCAGATTGGTACCGAAGCCGCGCCTACGTGGACATATCAGCTTCGCTGCTCACTGCACGTGAGCGCTATGATATATTCGCCACTGATCCCGCCTCGTGTTAAACTGCAATGCACTCTCGCGCAGTGGAATTGCGCATCGTTGTTTTCGTCAGCTTCCATCTGTGGCGCGAACAGATCAGATTGGTACCGAAGCCGCGCCTACGTGGACATATCAGCTTCGCTGGTCACTGCACGAAAGCGCTATGCTATATTCGCCACTGATCACGCCTCGTGTTAAACTGCAATGGACTCTCGCGCAGTGCAATTGCGCATCGTTGTTTTCGTCAGCTTCCATCTGTGGCGCGAACAGATCAGATTGGTACCGAAGCCGCTATGCTATATTCGCCACTGATCACGCCTCGTGTTAAACTGCAATGCTCCCTCGCGCAGTGCAATTGCGCATCGTTGTTTTCGTCTGCTTCCATCTGTGGCGCGAACAGATCAGATTGGTACCGAAGCCGCGCTTACGTGGACATATCAGCTTCGCTGGTCGCTGCACGAGAGCGCTATGCTATATTCGCCACTGATCACGCCTCGTGTTAAACTGCAATGCACTCTCGCGAAGTGCAATTGCGCATCGTTGTTTTCGTCAGCTTCCATTTGTGGCGCGAACAGATCAGATTGGTACAGAAGCCGCGCCTACGTGGACATATCAGCTTCGCTGCTCACTGCACGTGAGCGCTATGCTATATTCGCCACTGATCCCGCCTCGTGTCAAACTGCAATGCACTCTCGCGCAGTGGAATTGCGCATCGTTGTTTTCGTCAGCTTCCATCTGTGGCGCGAACAGATCAGATTGGTACCGAAGCCGCGCCTACGTGGACATATCAGCTTCGCTGGTCACTGCACGAAAGCGCTATGCTATATTCGCCACTGATCACGCCTCGTGTTAAACTGCAATGGACTCTCGCGCAGTGCAATTGCGCATCGTTGTTTTCGTCAGCTTCCATCTGTGGCGCGAAGAGATCAGATTGGTACCGAAGCCGCTATGCTATATTCGCCACTGATCACGCCTCGTGTTAAACTGCAATGCACTCTCGCGCAGTGCAATTGCGCATCGTTGTTTTCGTCAGCTTCCATCTGTGGCGCGAACAGATCAGATTGGTACCGACGCCGCTATGCTATATTCGCCACTGATCACGCCTCGTGTTAAACTGCAATGCACTCTCGCGCAGTGCAATTGCGCATCGTTGTTTTCGTCAGCTTCCATCTGTGGCGCGAACAGATCAGATTGGTACCGAAGCCGCGCCTACGGGGACATATCAGCTTCGCTGGTCACTGCACGACAGCGCTATGCTATATTCGCCACTGATCACGCCTCGTGTTAAACTGCAATGCACTCTTGCGCAGTGCAATTTCGCATCGACGTTTTCGTCAGCTTCCATCTGTGGCGCGAACAGATCAGATTGGTACCAAAGCCGCGCCTATGTGGACATATCAGCTTCGCTGTTCACTGCACGATAGCGCTATGCTATATTCGCCACTGATCACGCCTCGTGTTATACTGCAATGCACTCTCGCGCAGTGCAATTGCGCATCGTTGTTTTCGTCAGCTTCCATCTGTGGCGCGAACAGATCAGATTGGTACCGAAGCCGCGCCTACGTGGACATATCAGTTTCGCTGGTCACTGCACGAGAGCGCTATGCTATATTCGCCACTGATCACGCCTCGTGTTAAACTGCAATGCTCCTTCGCGCAGTGCAATTGCGCATCGTTGTTTTCGTCAGCTTCCATCTGTGGCGCGAACAGATCAGATTGGTACCGAAGCCGCGGCTACGTGGACATATCAGCTTCGCTGGTCACTGCACGAGAGCGCTATGCTATATTCGCCACTGATCACGCCTCGTGTTAAACTGCAATGCACTCTCGCGAAGTGCAATTGCGCATCGTTGTTTTCGTCAGCTTCCATTTGTGGCGCGAACAGATCAGATTGGTACCGAAGCCGCGCCTACGTGGACATATCAGCTTCGCTGCTCACTGCACGTGAGCGCTATGATATATTCGCCACTGATCCCGCCTCGTGTTAAACTGCAATGCACTCTCGCGCAGTGGAATTGCGCATCGTTGTTTTCGTCAGCTTCCATCTGTGGCGCGAACAGATCAGATTGGTACCGAAGCCGCGCCTACGTGGACATATCAGCTTCGCTGGTCACTGCCCGAAAGCGCTATGCTATATTCGCCACTGATCACGCCTCGTGTTAAACTGCAATGGACTCTCGCGCAGTGCAATTGCGCATCGTTGTTTTCGTCAGCTTCCATCTGTGGCGCGAACAGATCAGATTGGTACCGAAGCCGCTATGCTATATTCGCCACTGATCACGCCTCGTGTTAAACTGCAATGCTCCCTCGCGCAGTGCAATTGCGCATCGTTGTTTTCGTCTGCTTCCATCTGTGGCGCGAACAGATCAGATTGGTACCGAAGCCGCGCTTACGTGGACATATCAGCTTCGCTGGTCGCTGCACGAGAGCGCTATGCTATATTCGCCACTGATCACGCCTCGTGTTAAACTGCAATGCACTCTCGCGAAGTGCAATTGCGCATCGTTGTTTTTGTCAGCTTCCATTTGTGGCGCGAACAGATCAGATTGGTACAGAAGCCGCGCCTACGTGGACATATCAGCTTCGCTGCTCACTGCACGTGAGCGCTATGCTATATTCGCCACTGATCCCGCCTCGTGTCAAACTGCAATGCACTCTCGCGCAGTGGAATTGCGCATCGTTGTTTTCGTCAGCTTCCATCTGTGGCGCGAACAGATCAGATTGGTACCGAAGCCGCGGCTACGTGGACATATCAGCTTCGCTGGTCACTGCACGAGAGCGCTATGCTATATTCGCCACTGATCACGCCTCGTGTTAAACTGCAATGCACTCTCGCGAAGTGCAATTGCGCATCGTTGTTTTCGTCAGCTTCCATTTGTGGCGCGAACAGATCAGATTGGTACCGAAGCCGCGCCTACGTGGACATATCAGCTTCGCTGCTCACTGCACGTGAGCGCTATGATATATTCGCCACTGATCCCGCCTCGTGTTAAACTGCAATGCACTCTCGCGCAGTGGAATTGCGCATCGTTGTTTTCGTCAGCTTCCATCTGTGGCGCGAACAGATCAGATTGGTACCGAAGCCGCGCCTACGTGGACATATCAGCTTCGCTGGTCACTGCACGAAAGCGCTATGCTATATTCGCCACTGATCACGCCTCGTGTTAAACTGCAATGGACTCTCGCGCAGTGCAATTGCGCATCGTTGTTTTCGTCAGCTTCCATCTGTGGCGCGAACAGATCAGATTGGTACCGAAGCCGCTATGCTATATTCGCCACTGATCACGCCTCGTGTTAAACTGCAATGCTCCCTCGCGCAGTGCAATTGCGCATCGTTGTTTTCGTCTGCTTCCATCTGTGGCGCGAACAGATCAGATTGGTACCGAAGCCGCGCTTACGTGGACATATCAGCTTCGCTGGTCGCTGCACGAGAGCGCTATGCTATATTCGCCACTGATCACGCCTCGTGTTAAACTGCAATGCACTCTCGCGAAGTGCAATTGCGCATCGTTGTTTTCGTCAGCTTCCATTTGTGGCGCGAACAGATCAGATTGGTACAGAAGCCGCGCCTACGTGGACATATCAGCTTCGCTGCTCACTGCACGTGAGCGCTATGCTATATTCGCCACTGATCCCGCCTCGTGTCAAACTGCAATGCACTCTCGCGCAGTGGAATTGCGCATCGTTGTTTTCGTCAGCTTCCATCTGTGGCGCGAACAGATCAGATTGGTACCGAAGCCGCGCCTACGTGGACATATCAGCTTCGCTGGTCACTGCACGAAAGCGCTATGCTATATTCGCCACTTATCACGCCTCGTGTTAAACTGCAATGGACTCTCGCGCAGTGCATTTGCGCATCGTTGTTTTCGTCAGCTTCCATCTGTGGCGCGAACAGATCAGATTGGTACCGAAGCCGCTATGCTATATTCGCCACTGATCACGCCTCGTGTTAAACTGCAATGCACTCTCGCGCAGTGCAATTGCGCATCGTTGTTTTCTTCAACTTCCATCTGTGGCGCGAACAGATCAGATTGGTACCGAAGCCGCTATGCTATATTCGCCACTGATCACGCCTCGTGTTAAACTGCAATGCACTCTCGCGCAGTGCAATTGCGCATCGTTGTTTTTGTCAGCTTCCATCTGTGGCGCGAACAGATCAGATTGGTACCGAAGCCGCGCCTACGGGGACATATCAGCTTCGCTGGTCACTGCACGACAGCGCTATGCTATATTCGCCACTGATCACGCCTCGTGTTAAACTGCAATGCACTCTCGCGCAGTGCAATTTCGCATCGACGTTTTCGTCAGCTTCCATCTGTGGCGCGAACAGATCAGATTGGTACCGAAGCCGCGCCTATGTGGACATATCAGCTTCGCTGTTCACTGCACGATAGCGCTATGCTATATTCGCCACTGATCACGCCTCGTGTTAAACTGCAATGGATTCTCGCGCAGTGCAATTGCGCATCGTTGTTTTCGTCAGCTTCCATCTGTGGCGCGAACAGATCAGATTGGTACCGAAGCCGCGGCTACGTGGACATATCAGCTTCGCTGGTCACTGCACGAGAGCGCTATGCTATATTCGCCACTGATCACGCCTCGTGTTAAACTGCAATGCTCCCACGCGCAGTGGAATTGCGCATCGTTGTTTTCGTCAGCTTCCATCTGTGGCGCGAACAGATCAGATTGGTACCGAAGCCGCGCTTACGTGGACATATCAGCTTCGCTGGTCGCTGCACGAGAGCGCTATGCTATATTCGCCACTGATCACGCCTCGTGTTAAACTGCAATGCACTCTCGCGAAGTGCAATTGCGCATCGTTGTTTTCGTCAGCTTCCATTTGTGGCGCGAACAGATCAGATTGGTACCGAAGCCGCGCCTACGTGGACATATCAGCTTCGCTGCTCACTGCACGTGAGCGCTATGCTATATTGGCCACTGATCCCGCCTCGTGTTAAACTGCAATGCACTCTCGCGCAGTGGAATTGCGCATCGTTGTTTTGGTCAGCTTCCATCTGTGGCGCGAACAGATCAGATTGGTACCGAAGCCGCGCCTACGTGGACATATCAGCTTCGCTGGTCACTGCACGAAAGCGCTATGCTATATTCGCCACTGATCACGCCTCGTGTTAAACTGCAATGGATTCTCGCGCAGTGCAATTGCGCATCGTTGTTTTCGTCAGCTTCCATCTGTGGCGCGAACAGATCAGATTGGTACCGAAGCCGCTATGCTATATTCGCCACTGATCACGCCTCGTGTTAAACTGCAATGCACTCTCGCGCAGTGCATTTGCGCATCGTTGTTTTCGTCAGCTTCCATCTGTGGCGCGAACAGATCAGATTGGTACCGAAGCCGCGCCTACGTGGACATATCAGCTTCGATGGTCACTGCACGAGAGCGCTATGCTATATTCGCCACTGATCACGCCTCGTGTTAAACTGCAATGCACTCTTGAGCAGTGCAATTGCGCATCGTTGTTTTCGTCAGCTTCCATCTGTGGCGCGAACAGATCAGATTGGCACCGAAGTCGCGCCTACGTGGACATATCAGCTTCGCTGGTCACTGCACGAGAGCGCTATGCCATATTCGCCACTGATCACGCCTCGTGTTAAACTGCAATGCACTCTCGCGCAGTGCAATTGCGCATCGTTGTTTTCGTCAGTTTTCATTTGTGGCGCGAACAGATCAGATTGGTACCGAAGCCGCGCCTACGTGGACATATCAGCTTCGCTGTTCACTGCACGATAGCGCTATGCTATATTCGCCACTGATCACGCCTCGTGTTATACTGCAATGCTCCTTCGCGCAGTGCAATTGCGCATCGTTGTTTTCGTCAGCTTCCATCTGTGGCGCGAACAGATCAGATTGGTACCGAAGCCGCGGCTACGTGGACATATCAGCTTCGCTGGTCACTGCACGCGAGCGCTATGCTATATTCGCCACTGATCACGCCTCGTGTTAAACTGCAATGCTCCCTCGCGCAGTGCAATTGCGCATCGTTGTTTTCGTCTGCTTCCATCTGTGGCGCGAACAGATCAGATTGGTACCGAAGCCGCGGCTACGTGGACATATCAGCTTCGATGGTCACTGCACGAGTGCGCTATGCTATATTCGCCACTGACCACGCCTCGTGTTAAACTGCAATGCACTCTCGCGCAGTGGAATTGCGCATCGTTGTTTTCGTCAGCTTCCATCTGTGGCGCGAACAGATCAGATTGGTACCGAAGCCGCGCCTACGTGGACATATCAGCTTCGCTGGTCACTGCACGAAAGCGCTATGCTATATTCGCCACTGATCACGCCTCGTGTTAAACTGCAATGGACTCTCGCGCAGTGCAATTGCGCATCGTTGTTTTCGTCAGCTTCCATCTGTGGCGCGAACAGATCAGATTGGTACCGAAGCCGCTATGCTATATTCGCCACTGATCACGCCTCGTGTTAAACTGCAATGCTCCCTCGCGCAGTGCAATTGCGCATCGTTGTTTTCGTCTGCTTCCATCTGTGGCGCGAACAGATCAGATTGGTACCGAAGCCGCGCTTACGTGGACATATCAGCTTCGCTGGTCGCTGCACGAGAGCGCTATGCTATATTCGCCACTGATCACGCCTCGTGTTAAACTGCAATGCACTCTCGCGAAGTGCAATTGCGCATCGTTGTTTTCGTCAGCTTCCATTTGTGGCGCGAACAGATCAGATTGGTACAGAAGCCGCGCCTACGTGGACATATCAGCTTCGCTGCTCACTGCACGTGAGCGCTATGCTATATTCGCCACTGATCCCGCCTCGTGTCAAACTGCAATGCACTCTCGCGCAGTGGAATTGCGCATCGTTGTTTTCGTCAGCTTCCATCTGTGGCGCGAACAGATCAGATTGGTACCGAAGCCGCGCCTACGTGGACATATCAGCTTCGCTGGTCACTGCACGAAAGCGCTATGCTATATTCGCCACTTATCACGCCTCGTGTTAAACTGCAATGGACTCTCGCGCAGTGCATTTGCGCATCGTTGTTTTCGTCAGCTTCCATCTGTGGCGCGAACAGATCAGATTGGTACCGAAGCCGCTATGCTATATTCGCCACTGATCACGCCTCGTGTTAAACTGCAATGCACTCTCGCGCAGTGCAATTGCGCATCGTTGTTTTCTTCAGCTTCCATCTGTGGCGCGAACAGATCAGATTGGTACCGAAGCCGCTATGCTATATTCGCCACTGATCACGCCTCGTGTTAAACTGCAATGCACTCTCGCGCAGTGCAATTGCGCATCGTTGTTTTCGTCAGCTTCCATCTGTGGCGCGAACAGATCAGATTGGTACCGAAGCCGCGCCTACGGGGACATATCAGCTTCGCTGGTCACTGCACGACAGCGCTATGCTATATTCGCCACTGATCACGCCTCGTGTTAAACTGCAATGCACTCTCGCGCAGTGCAATTTCGCATCGACGTTTTCGTCAGCTTCCATCTGTGGCGCGAACAGATCAGATTGGTACCGAAGCCGCCCCTATGTGGACATATCAGCTTCGCTGTTCACTGCACGATAGCGCTATGCTATATTCGCCACTGATCACGCCTCGTGTTATACTGCAATGCACTCTCGCGCAGGGCAATTGCGCATCGTTGTTTTCGTCTGCTTCCATCTGTGGCGCGAACAGATCAGATTGGTACCGAAGCCGCGGCTACGTGGACATATCAGCTTCGCTGGTCACTGCACGAGAGCGCTATGCTATATTCGCCACTGATCACGCCTCGTGTTAAACTGCAATGCTCCCACGCGCAGTGGAATTGCGCATCGTTGTTTTCGTCAGCTTCCATCTGTGGCGCGAACAGATCAGATTGGTACCGAAGCCGCGCTTACGTGGACATATCAGCTTCGCTGGTCGCTGCACGAGAGCGCTATGCTATATTCGCCACTGATCACGCCTCGTGTTAAACTGCAATGCACTCTCGCGAAGTGCAATTGCGCATCGTTGTTTTCGTCAGCTTCCATTTGTGGCGCGAACAGATCAGATTGGTACCGAAGCCGCGCCTACGTGGACATATCAGCTTCGCTGCTCACTGCACGTGAGCGCTATGCTATATTGGCCACTGATCCCGCCTCGTGTTAAACTGCAATGCACTCTCGCGCAGTGGAATTGCGCATCGTTGTTTTGGTCAGCTTCCATCTGTGGCGCGAACAGATCAGATTGGTACCGAAGCCGCGCCTACGTGGACATATCAGCTTCGCTGGTCACTGCACGAAAGCGCTATGCTATATTCGCCACTGATCACGCCTCGTGTTAAACTGCAATGGATTCTCGCGCAGTGCAATTGCGCATCGTTGTTTTCGTCAGCTTCCATCTGTGGCGCGAACAGATCAGATTGGTACCGAAGCCGCTATGCTATATTCGCCACTGATCACGCCTCGTGTTAAACTGCAATGCACTCTCGCGCAGTGCATTTGCGCATCGTTGTTTTCGTCAGCTTCCATCTGTGGCGCGAACAGATCAGATTGGTACCGAAGCCGCGCCTACGTGGACATATCAGCTTCGATGGTCACTGCACGAGAGCGCTATGCTATATTCGCCACTGATCACGCCTCGTGTTAAACTGCAATGCACTCTTGAGCAGTGCAATTGCGCATCGTTGTTTTCGTCAGCTTCCATCTGTGGCGCGAACAGATCAGATTGGCACCGAAGTCGCGCCTACGTGGACATATCAGCTTCGCTGGTCACTGCACGAGAGCGCTATGCCATATTCGCCACTGATCACGCCTCGTGTTAAACTGCAATGCACTCTCGCGCAGTGCAATTGCGCATCGTTGTTTTCGTCAGTTTTCATTTGTGGCGCGAACAGATCAGATTGGTACCGAAGCCGCGCCTACGTGGACATATCAGCTTCGCTGTTCACTGCACGATAGCGCTATGCTATATTCGCCACTGATCACGCCTCGTGTTATACTGCAATGCACTCTCGCGCAGTGCAATTGCGCATCGTTGTTTTCGTCAGCTTCCATCTGTGGCGCGAACAGATCAGATTGGTACCGAAGCCGCGCCTACGTGGACATATCAGTTTCGCTGGTCACTGCACGAGAGCGCTATGCTATATTCGCCACTGATCACGCCTCGTGTTAAACTGCAATGCTCCTTCGCGCAGTGCAATTGCGCATCGTTGTTTTCGTCAGCTTCCATCTGTGGCGCGAACAGATCAGATTGGTACCGAAGCCGCGGCTACGTGGACATATCAGCTTCGCTGGTCACTGCACGCGAGCGCTATGCTATATTCGCCACTGATCACGCCTCGTGTTAAACTGCAATGCTCCCTCGCGCAGTGCAATTGCGCATCGTTGTTTTCGTCTGCTTCCATCTGTGGCGCGAACAGATCAGATTGGTACCGAAGCCGCGGCTACGTGGACATATCAGCTTCGATGGTCACTGCACGAGTGCGCTATGCTATATTCGCCACTGACCACGCCTCGTGTTAAACTGCAATGCACTCTCGCGCAGTGCAATTGCGCATCGTTGTTTTCGTCAGCTTCCATCTGTGGCGCGAACAGATCAGATTGGTACCGAAGCCGCGCCTACGTGGACATATCAGCTTCGATGGTCACTGCACGAGAGCGCTATGCTATATTCGCCACTGATCACGCCTCGTGTTATACTGCAATGCACTCTCGCGCAGTGCAATTGCGCATCGTTGTTTTCGTCAGCTTCCATCTGTGGCGCGAACAGATCAGATTGGTACCGAAGCCGCGCCTACGTGGACATATCAGTTTCGCTGGTCACTGCACGAGAGCGCTATGCTATATTCGCCACTGATCACGCCTCGTGTTAAACTGCAATGCTCCTTCGCGCAGTGCAATTGCGCATCGTTGTTTTCGTCAGCTTCCATCTGTGGCGCGAACAGATCAGATTGGTACCGAAGCCGCGGCTACGTGGACATATCAGCTTCGCTGGTCACTGCACGAGAGCGCTATGCCATATTCGCCACTGATCACGCCTCGTGTTAAACTGCAATGCACTCTCGCGCAGTGCAATTGCGCATCGTTGTTTTCGTCAGTTTTCATTTGTGGCGCGAACAGATCAGATTGGTACCGAAGCCGCGCCTACGTGGACATATCAGCTTCGCTGTTCACTGCACGATAGCGCTATGCTATATTCGCCACTGATCACGCCTCGTGTTATACTGCAATGCACTCTCGCGCAGTGGAATTGCGCATCGTTGTTTTCGTCAGCTTCCATCTGTGGCGCGAACAGATCAGATTGGTACCGAAGCCGCGCTTACGTGGACATATCAGCTTCGCTGGTCGCTGCACGAGAGCGCTATGCTATATTCGCCACTGATCACGCCTCGTGTTAAACTGCAATGCACTCTCGCGAAGTGCAATTGCGCATCGTTGTTTTCGTCAGCTTCCATTTGTGGCGCGAACAGATCTGATTGGTACCGAAGCCGCGCCTACGTGGACATATCAGCTTCGCTGCTCACTGCACGTGAGCGCTATGCTATATTCGCCACTGATCCCGCCTCGTGTTAAACTGCAATGCACTCTCGCGCAGTGGAATTGCGCATCGTTGTTTTGGTCAGCTTCCATCTGTGGCGCGAACAGATCAGATTGGTACCGAAGCCGCGCCTACGTGGACATATCAGCTTCGCTGGTCACTGCACGAAAGCGCTATGCTATATTCGCCACTGATCACGCCTCGTGTTAAACTGCAATGGACTCTCGCGCAGTGCAATTGCGCATCGTTGTTTTCGTCAGCTTCCATCTGTGGCGCGAACAGATCAGATTGGTACCGAAGCCGCTATGCTATATTCGCCACTGATCACGCCTCGTGTTAAACTGCAATGCACTCTTGAGCAGTGCAATTGCGCATCGTTGTTTTCGTCAGCTTCCATCTGTGGCGCGAACAGATCAGATTGGCACCGAAGTCGTGCCTACGTGGACATATCAGCTTCGCTGGTCACTGCACGAGAGCGCTATGCCATATTCGCCACTGATCACGCCTCGTGTTAAACTGCAATGCACTCTCGCGCAGTGCAATTGCGCATCGTTGTTTTCGTCAGTTTTCATTTGTGGCGCGAACAGATCAGATTGGTACCGAAGCCGCGCCTACGTGGACATATCAGCTTCGCTGTTCACTGCACGATAGCGCTATGCTATATTCGCCACTGATCACGCCTCGTGTTATACTGCAATGCACTCTCGCGCAGTGCAATTGCGCATCGTTGTTTTCGTCAGCTTCCATCTGTGGCGCGAACAGATCAGATTGGTACCGAAGCCGCGCCTACGTGGACATATCAGTTTCGCTGGTCACTGCACGAGAGCGCTATGCTATATTCGCCACTGATCACGCCTCGTGTTAAACTGCAATGCTCCTTCGCGCAGTGCAATTGCGCATCGTTGTTTTCGTCAGCTTCCATCTGTGGCGCGAACAGATCAGATTGGTACCGAAGCCGCGGCTACGTGGACATATCAGCTTCGCTGGTCACTGCACGAGAGCGCTATGCTATATTCGCCACTGATCACGCCTCGTGTTAAACTGCAATGCTCCCTCGCGCAGTGCAATTGCGCATCGTTGTTTTCGTCTGCTTCCATCTGTGGCGCGAACAGATCAGATTGGTACCGAAGCCGCGGCTACGTGGACATATCAGCTTCGATGGTCACTGCACGAGTGCGCTATGCTATATTCGCCACTGACCACGCCTCGTGTTAAACTGCAATGCACTCTCGCGCAGTGCAATTGCGCATCG